>NC_065443.1:162194103-162494103 GCF_917563875.1 Diabrotica virgifera virgifera | reverse complement strand
ACCGTAGATCTAAATAATTGGCAGTTGCTGCACTTGTACCAATCTCTTAAATTCTTCAACCATGAATGTGAGTACCCACTGAGGATTAACTAATAAGAGAATTTTAAAATGATCACGTACATAGCATATTCCCTTAGTACTTTACCTGGAAAAATTGAGTTTACGCAGAAAATTACTGCGGCGCACCCGGCTGAAGGTTAACACGTTGACGGACAGAACGCCTATAGACGTCTAATTTTGATTGATGTAATGTGACACAACGTCTATAGACATTGCATTTTCCCTATTCTACTTTGCAAAATACATATAGTGGCACAATACTTGCTTATACATTTGACATTTGCCGCACTGTCCGTCAACGTGTTAAATAATATAACGTACACCGATGACATAGTAGGATGATATAGTGAGTGATACTGATAAGTAAAATTAACTACATACGAGTATTTAAAAATTTCGCCAAATAATAACAATTCAAAAGCTTTTTCACTTTTTATGGTTGTTAAAATACAAAGCAAAATTAACTGTACCGACCTACGTCTTCACGGATATGTCATCAGCTACAATGCATATATTCAAATACCTACGAGAGATTGAATACCTACGTTCTTCCACTCTAACTTTTCCCATGCGTCACGATTCATTTTCAAACAAATTAAGTCAAAATATAAAGTGAAACAAACGTCGATGTGTATATATATTTTGTATACTGTATGTATTCTAATATACTATACACATCGGCGTACGTTTCACTTTATGTTTTGATTTAATTTATTTGAAAATGAATCGTGCCACATGGACAAAGATAAAATGGAACTACTATATAAAACTTGCCTTTGATAGATGGCGTTACTTGATACCGAACTGCTCTCAGTTTTGACACTTGCCATTCATGACATGACGTCTGTCAAAATTTTAAGCCAACAAACTGTTAGTTTGGTTTTTACAGCCGTCAGAAGCAAACAACTTTTCTGTTTTCGGAAAAATGGAAAACAATCGAGTATCGTTCGGTGATTGAGTTCCTCCACAAAAAATAGGTCTGGATCCCGCGTATGAAAAAAAAGTTGATTAATAGCAAGCTGAAAATTTGTTAATAGCTTAAGGGTGTCTAGTCGGATAAACTTTGATATATGGGAACACTAGAACAGGGGCAGTTTTAATTGTGGAACAGGTTAAAAATTTGGAACAGTCACACCACGAAAACGGCACATTTATTTTGTCCGACAGAACAGACTTAAACTCTTCGAACAGAGATTAAACTTTCATGCAAAAATCAGATTGCTATTTATTACCAAATGGGCGTTTTAATGAGTGGAACATGTAGAATATGTCAAATGACAGGTATTATGACAGGTTATAAATAGCAGTCTGATTTTAGCATGAGAGTTTAATCTCTGTTCGGAGAGTTTAAGTCTGTTCTGTCGGAAAAAATAAATGTGCCGTTTTCGTGGTGTGACCGTTCCAAATTTTTAACCTGTTCCACAATTTAAACTGCCCCTGTTCCAGTGTTCCCATATATCAAAGTTTATCCGACTAGACACCCTTAAGCTATTAACAAATTTTTAGCTTGCTATTAATCAACTTTTTTTTCATACGCGGGATCCAGACCTAAAAGGGAAAATAATGTACAAATCAAGCCGACCTGAATGCACTATATGGTGAGGCTGCACTTTCCTTAGCAACAGTAAAATTTTCTTCTTCTTCTTTTTTTTTGTATAGACATGACTGTCTGTTTTTTCAATGTGCCTCTAGTAAGTTGTCCTTCCATCGTTTTCGTGGTCTTCCTACTGATCGTCTGCCTATTCCTATCGATCCACCCTCGTATATAACAACTTTCCCCAATAGGAAGTAAAATTTTGGAAACCTGAATTTGTTCTTGGTCGTAAGAGTGTTTTTGATGATGAGCGTCTCGGGAGGTCAAATGAACTCACCACGCCGGAAATGAGTCATCATCCACATCGAATTCTTGAAAAAATGAAAAACAATCAATGGTGAGTATTACGCGGCATTATTGGATCGATTCGATGGCAAATTGCGTCGCAAACGCCCCGGTTTGCCACGCAGTGCTCTTTCACCAAGACAACGCACCGGTTCACCGATCGGCCGTCGCCATTGCAAAATTACACGAATTGGGCTATGAATTGTTTGAACACCCACCGTATTCCCCAGATCTTGCCGCCAGCAACTTTTTCCTGTTTCCAAACCTAAAAAAATGGCTCGGAAGACGCCATTTCGCAACAAACGATGAATACGTCGTTGAAACTTCGTCCCGTTTTGAAGAGCTAGAGCAAAAGTATCTACTATTCGGATGGGATAAAAAATTGGAACATCGTCTTACTAAGTGTATCGAGCTAAAACGGGACTATGTTGAGAAATAAATCGATTTAATGCCAAAAAACTTGTATTTTCTATCAAAGGCTAGTTTTATATTAATCCACCCTCGTATATAATAATTTTTCATTTTTTTTTATTTTTTACTGGCATCATAAGTCAATGGACTTATTAGTATGATTGCATCGTATTAGAAGTAAATCTCACTAACTACACTTTTCAGAAAGTGGAGTAAAATCGATTTAAAGGAACAAGTTTCTTAAATTCACCTGATTTTATAATAGGAACTTTTTAATGCAACTTTAAAGAATAAATTATAAAAACAGATATTTTATGTCATGTTTCGTCACCGGAACAATGATTTATTAAATATTAGATTAATTTTTGTACTTGATGAGTTTTTTTATGAACACAATACAGTAAAACTTCGATAAGTCGGATTAATCGGGACTGCGGCCGATCCGGGTTATCTAAAATCCGGGTTATCCAGAGAATATGGTAAAAATTAGTAAAATAAATATAAATAATAAACAAATATACACATTATAATTGCAAAAACATGAAATATATGCATAGTACATATAAATTACGTACAGTTGTATACAGTATTATTTATTTTTTGGTAAAAAACTCAGTCAAAGTGAAAAAATAATTGTTTTGTCTGATGAAAATCGGTCCGGGTTAGCCGGACTTTCGGGATATCGGGGGCCGACTTATCCGGGTTCCACTGTAATTGGATATTGTCAAGTTAATGAATTTGTCTCCATAAAGTATCAAGAACTCTGGATTCAAAATTAAAGAGGTAAGTAACAAAAAATGCATTATACCTATAACAAAATTTTAAAACTAAAACAGATTATTTAACCTCTAATGGAATTAAAACTGTGAATCTACACAATAAGAGGAAAAATAACACAACATTCTATGTATGCCCTTTTAATTATGTCTATTAAGCTACAGTAACCATTTCATAAGGGAGCTATGAGACTTATCCCTTATTTTTTTGCTATTGTATTGCTAATTTATTACGCAAATTAAAAATGTATTGCTTCAACCCCTTCAGAGAAATAGTGGTTACTACATCTTAATATTAAGCTACAGTACACCCAACACTAACATTTCAGGAAAGAAAATAGATAGAGGGTCGCTTCCGACGGTATATTTTATTGCTAATTCATTGCTGAAAGATGGGGTATACAAAGAATTTACAAACTCACCCCCTTCAACCCCTACCGTTATTTTCCTCCCCCGGATTTCACAATAAGTGAAATTAACCAGTTTAAAGACCTAAATCCAAGTGGGTATTTTTTTTGCTAATTAATTGCTGCTGGTCTACGCCAAAAATAAATTTTTTGCTTAATCTCCTAATGAGCAACAATGGCTACTGCGGCTTAATACATAAGCTACTTACAGTTCCCAACACTCAAATTTCAGGAACAAAAGTAGATAGAGGGTCGCTCCCGGCGGCATATTTTATTGCTAATTACACCGAGAGAAAAAAATTCTTGACATAAAGAAACTTTATTAATATTTAAGAAAGATCGACTTGGCATATTGCCTAAGAAATATATCTTTGTATGTAAGATATAATTTTCTAAAATATTTCAAATAAATTCTACTATAGCCAAAGAAATATATCTTAAACATGATTGAACTATCACTTTCTGGCAAACTTCAAACCCATTTATCAGAAAGAAATTACACTTGATGTTAATTCATTTTATTAGTCATAAAAATATATTTTCTACACATTACAAAAGTATTCTTTCTGAGCAAAAATATTTCTTAGTAAGGAATATTATTATTTTACTATTAATAATTAATGTATTTAATGTTAAGAAATATATTTCACAGAGATAAAAGTATATTTAGAGTTAAGTTAATATTTCTTGAAAATAAAGTGATATTACATACGGCGAAATAAATCATTGTGTTAAGGTAAAATCATTATTTATTAATACAACAAGATATAAAACGTTATTATTACATACAAATATTTTCTCCACTCTTAAACCACTGGCTTCTACCCAACAATAAAAGTATGGAGAGGCAAATCCAACTTCCTCAAATTTTCCTTCTTTTGTTAATAGCTCCTTGTATATCAGCAATTCACTAAAACAAAATCGTTATGTAGAAAGAGTAAACTTACTTTAATAAAATTGTTTTTATAAAGATATAGATATTTATTTTGACAAATTTAGGAAATACAAAAAAAAAACAAATACACGGCCCCACATAAGAACTAATAATACTAATAATAATCAATCATATTTAGTTCAAACATGGCATTATTTAACCTCCACATCTTTGATTATTTTTTTCTTTTTGTTAATGAAATATTAATTATTTATCTGTATAATATTAAGTCACACAATAAACATTGTTTAGCTAAAACATGAGGGAAAATACAACCAATGTAAAACATTGAAGCAGACATAATAATATGTAATTTTCTTAATTTTTATAATCTAAAAGAGACAGCATACCTAATCATTAAGAAATTTTATTACGGGAAAGTATTATTAGTTTACATCTAAGTCATTTAATACATATTAGATAACTAATTCACGGTTTTCGGCAATAACATTTCTTAACCATAAACATATATTTCTTTTAGACTAACTGATTTCTTTATCTCAAATAAATTAACAGAAAACATCCTTAGCGTTGCACCCGCCATGTTTGATATAGCGTTGTATTGTATATTTTTATAGAAGACGATACATTCAAGAAACCTATTATAGTTGATACTCATAAGTATACACATTTTTAAAAAGGTACTTATACATGTATGAAGTTCTACCATTTCTGGAAGGCCCCGCAGTTGGTTAATAACTCCTTTCTTAATATTGTTCTGAAGCTATATAATATATCATTCTGTCCCAGCTTTAAATTGTGGCATATTTCCCAGTTAGAATAATAAGCTCCTTTATTTCAGAGTCGTCCATCATTATACCTAAAAAGCATATAAAGATACTATTATGTTTCTTTTTTAACCATTCGGATACGAAACAATATTATTATTACATCTTAAATTACTCAATTTATTTTTATTTAATACCTATATATGTACGTACCTTCAAAATATCTGTTAATTTTTAAAGAACACCAATAAATCAAAAATCCATCTATATATGAACATGAACATATCACGCCATCTTGACAAACACTGACGACTAAGGGTCGATTTCTCATACCTGCGTTAATCTATGGTTCAGTTGAACCAGGTTCACGGGTGATCTGTGGTTTTGTTTGGAATGCATTTCTCATTGCACGTTCATGTCAGCGCTCGTTCTACAGCTTTCGAGAAATGCCAATGGATGGCAAAAGGTAAAAAACTGTCGCCATTTTGAACTAATTTTTTATGCTGTTCTTAAATAAAGTTAAATTTAAGTATTTATAGTCAAATAGTCATTTTAATAATTATAAATAAATATTATAAAAACAAAACTAATGTTATCGTTTATCGTTAGGTTTAATATAATAAAATAGGATATATTAATATTATGACAGCGTTTCGTGTTAATACAACGCATGCGTAGTCCATGAAATCATCTGAACTGAGTTCTGAAATCTTTGAACGGCCGAATTTCACCGTTCAAGCATCGTTTAAGTTTAAACTGCCATCGGTTGAACGTGCGAATTGAGAAAGACGATTTTGACTTTAAACTGACGTTTACTAGAAGTTCAGGTTAAACTGGAGTTGAACTCGATATGAGAAATTGGCCCTAAGGGTCGATTTCTCATACCTGCGTTAATCTATGGTTCAGTTGAACCGGGTTCACGGGTGATCTCCGGTTCTGTTTGGAATGCATTTCTCATTGCGCGTTCATGTCAGTGCTCGTTCTACAGCTTTTGAGAAATGCCAATAGATGGCAAAAGGTAAAAAACTGTCGCCATTTTGAACTACCTTTTTTATGCTGTTTTTGAATAAAGTTAAATTTAAGTATTTATAGTCAAATAGTCATTTTAATAATTATAAATAAATATTATAAAAACAAAACTAATGTTATCGTTTATCGTTAGGCTTAATATAATAAAATAGGATATATTAATATTATGACAGCGTTTCGTGTTAATACAACGCATGCGTAGTCCATGAAATCATCTGAACTGAGTTCTGAAATCTTTGAACGGCCGAATTCCACCGTTCAAGCATCGTTTAAGTTTAAACTGCCATCGGTTGAACGTGCGAATTGAGAAAGACGATTTTGACTTTAAACTGACGTTTACTAGAAGTTCAGGTTAAACTGGAGTTGAACTCGATATGAGAAATTGGCCCTAAGGGTCGATTTCTCATACCTGCGTTAATCTATGGTTCAGTTGAACCGGGTTCACGGGTGATCTCCGGTTCTGTTTGGAATGCATTTCTCATTGCGCGTTCATGTCAGTGCTCGTTCTACAGCTTTTGAGAAATGCCAATAGATGGCAAAAGGTAAAAAACTGTCGCCATTTTGAACTACCTTTTTTATGCTGTTTTTGAATAAAGTTAAATTTAAGTATTTATAATCAAATAGTCATTTTAATAATTGTAAATAAATATTATAAAAACAAAAATAATGTTATCGTTTATCGTTTGGCTTAATATAATAAAATAGGATATATTTATATTATGACAGCGTTTCGTGTTAATACAACGCATGCGTAGTCCACGAAATCATCTGAACTGAGTTCTGAAATCTTTGAACGGCCGAATTCCACCGTTCAAGCATCGTTCAAGTTTAAACTGCCATCGGTTGAACGGGAATTGAGAAAGACGATTTTGACTTTAAACTGACGTTTACTAAAAGTTCAGGTTAAACTGGAGTTGAACTCGATATGAGAAATTGGCCCTAAGGGTCGATTTCTCATACCTGCGTTAATCTATGGTTCAGTTGAACCGGGTTCACAGGTGATCTCCGGTTCTGTTTGGAATGCATTTCTCATTGCGCGTTCATGTCAGTGCTCGTTCTACAGCTTTCGAGAAATGCCAATAGATGGCAAAAGGCAAAAAACTGTCACCATTTTGAACTACCTTTTTTATGCTGTTTTTGAATAAAGTTAAATTTAAGTATTTATAGTCAAATAGTCATTTTAATAATTATAAATAAATATTATAAAAACACAAATAATGTTATGGTTTATCGTTAGGCTTAATATAATAAAATAGGATATATTTATATTATGACAGCGTTTCGTGTTAATACAACGCATGCGTAGTCCATGAAATCATCTGAACTGAGTTCTGAAATCTTTGAACGGCCGAATTCCACCGTTCAAGCATCGTTCAAGTTTAAACTGCCATCGGTTGAACGGGAATTGAGAAAGACGATTTTGACTTTAAACTGACGTTTACTAAAAGTTCAGGTTAAACTGGAGTTGAACTCGATATGAGAAATCGGCCCTAAATCATAAATAGTTAATCTGCGCAATTCTTTTGTGGAAGAAAATCTCTTTGCAAGTAACATTTCGGCATTAATGACAAAGTTTTTATTTTATAACCACAGTTACTACAGTAGGTATTTCTGAAGAATTATTTCTTGCGGTTTAAAATATTTATTTGATTGCAAGAAAATTTCTTGTTCACAAATATAACTATGGATTAACTTAACATTATATTTCTTATACTGCAAAATATTTGTAGTTTTCAATTTAAGAAATAAAAACTTTAGGATAAGAAAATTAAATGTAACTATTAATGCATTTCTTAGTATTGAAGAAATTGTCTGTAAAAAATTATTGAGTTGTGTTTAAAAAACTCGTTTCTTTATATGTGAACCGGTATGTTTAAGTTAATAGGATATGTTAACTTTTAAGAAATATTGCTCAAAGAAATCGGTGTTTTAGGAGAAAAGAAATTGTTCTCTCAGTGTAATTGCTGAAAGAGGGGGTATACAAGCATTAACAGCTGAAAATCTCAAATGAAGTCTCAAATGAAGATTGTAGAAAAAAGTAATTAAGCTTAAAAAGCATCTCCTTCCAAAATTGCTTATAGGAAAGTTCCTTCCGGCTTTAGCTAAATTCTGTTAGTATCATTTTTCTCACATTCAAAACATTCTAAAATAGTCTAATCTCTCTTTCAAAAATAGCTCATAGGATAAGGATAGTTCCTTAGGACTTTAGCTAAATTCTGCCTATGCTAACTTAATCAGCACCCAATTTTACATGGAAAATTGTTCTTGTGATTTTTTGGAGTTAAAATTGAGATCAGAGCGCAGATAAATGCTTAAAAATGAAAAAAAAAAGACATGCTGAAATAAGCTTATAGAAAAGTTCTCTTGGACTTTAAGTAAATTCTGTGCAAGCCATCTTTTCCAGTGGACTATTTTACATAGAAAATGTTTCTTTTTTTAGGGTTGAAATTAAAGCCAGAGTACAGAAAAATGCAAAAAAAATCTAAAATACAGCTTAACCTAAATTCTGCCAGTGCCATTTTTTCAGCGGTCGATTTTACATGTTACCTGAGACTTACTACAGAAAAATACATCAAAAGTGAAAAAAATATGCTAAAATACACTTGTCTCTCTTACAAAAGTAGGTAATAGGAAAGTCCCTTTGAGCTTTAGACAAATTCTGTTAAGGCCATTTTGTTTAGCGTGCAATTTTACATCGAAAATATTAATATTTTGTATCAAACAATTTACCAAATAGAATTTAATGAATGCAAAGTAGGACAGAAATAAAATTTGGGAAATGAAAAATGAAAAAAAAAAGCTTGTAAGCACAACCCCTTCCCTTCCCCCCGCTTTGGTCATTACACCTTCTTGCATAAAGAACGAAGAAAAGGTGGTTTCAGAGGCATGCCCCTAAATTTCAAAAAAATCCACAGATCTTCAAATTTCAAAAAATCTTTAATCTGAGACAGATTTAACGCAGAAATATAGAGAATTTTTGTGAAATTACTCATATGTTAAAAAAACAAATAATAATTAATTTACATTCATTGCAGATGATGTTGTGGTTTTTCAAGTCTACAATGATCAAGAAGAAATCAAAACCATACCATTAAAAACATTGCATAAAAATTTAAACATACCCCACGATGACGATCACCAGTTATCTACTATTTATGGGTGCTATCGGATAAACTGGTGTAGGAGGTACCAGTTTATTTCATTTTATATAGTAATATGTACCAGTTTATTTAGTGCTTGAATGATGTTTTCAATGCATTTCTAATTTGAAATCGAACGAGTAGGCGCGCATACAGTCAATTTCTACGCAGATTACGTACATTAAAACGCATGCATTGGGCACGGGAAACACTATGTAATATTTATGGCTTTGTTTAACAAATAAAAACTTAATTTTTAGCAATGCAAATAATCAAAACCGATAGAATTTGACTTGAACTTTCAAATGCAGTAAGCAGAATTGCTTTTTATTTTGCAATCAAAAGTTATTCGGGTTCAAAAATTGCACTTTTTCGATTTTTTGAAAGTTTACCGCGTTTATCTCGAAAATCATGCATCCTACGAAAATACTTGTAAGACCATTTTTTGCTGAGAATCACCCAAAAAATACCAAAAATGTTTTGTTTTGCGAGAAATCGCTGTTATGTAATTCCTCACGTTCTTTGTTTATAACAATCTTATCGACATCCGGATCAACTGTTACCCAAAAAATTCGTGTTCTACGGGTCAAAATACATAAAAAAAACTTGGGTAAGTCCATCTGAATTAAGGAGGCCGTTGTACCCCCCCCCCCTGGCGACAGGACTATAACGGGCATTTATAAAATTATTATCAGTAGTGATTACACGAGAGCTCTAAAATTATCGATTTGTATTTCGAGTAATTTAATTTCAGTTTTATTTTCACGACCCGAAGGGGAGTGAAATTATGTCAAAGTGTCGCGAGGCAAAACAAATCGATAATTTGTAAGAGCTCGAGAGTAATTCGGTAAGATTATTTCATGAATAAAACTGTATTGTAGCAAAACAATGAATCACCGGCCGAAAACATTCTGGCGGAAGCACGATATACGTGGAATCGGTGGAGAAAGACTCCACCATGGACTATTTGACTCTACTTTTTGGTGCAATATCAAAGTATTAAGTTAATTTTGCAATATCAAACCGTCAAACAAACGATAACGTCTACATCATAAGAAATATAATAGAGAGACAATGCCGTAAAGGGAATGAACTATTTCTCATGTTCGTCGATCTGAAGGCTGCATTTGAACAATAAACAGAGAAATATTGTAGAAAATATTGGAGAGCTATAATATACCAAAAAAGATGATAAAAGTTATAAAATCTATATATATGGAAGTAGAAGGCCAAGTACAAATAAATGAAGAAAGATCAGGCACTTTTAAATGGGATAAGGGAATTAAACAAGGAGATGGACTAAGCCCCCTCTTGTTTATAATAGTCATGGATACTTTAATCAAAAATACCAAAGATCAAACAAGAAACCTTCAATACATAGTATATAAAAACTTAAATGCAATAAAGATCAACTCCCTTCTATACGCTGATGATATAGTTTTAACCACAGACACAGTAGAGAAAATGCAGAAACTAATAGATATTTGGCAAAAAGAGATACATAAATTAAAAATGGAAATGAACCTCAACAAAACAAAACTTATGATAATAAATGAAGATGAGAAAAGAGAAAGGAATACTAATATAATAGTAAGGGAAAAAGTAACAGAACATGTATCTACTTTTGAATATCTGGGAAATATAATAACAGATGATCGGAAAACGGACTTGGCAATAAGTCATAAACTGAAGAAGGCAACTAGCGTGTATTACTCTTTAAATAATACAATTTTTGGAAAGTCAGAAATAAGCAACAAAACTAAACTTAGAGTATATAACAGCATAGTAAATCTGATAATGACATATGGGTCGGAAACATGGATTGTCCAAAAGAAACATGAATCAATGATAAACGCGACTGAGATGAAATACATGAGAAGAATAGCCGGAGTTACGAAGTTTGACAGATTCAGAAATGAAGATATAAGAAGAGAGCTGGAACAAGAACCGATAATTAGGAAGATCGAAAACAAACAATTAAGCTGGTTTGGACACATACAACGAATGGAGCAAAATAGACTTACAAAGAAGGTACATGAAGCCAAAATGGGAAACAAAAGAAAAAGGGAAGGCCGAGGAAGACATGGATGGACCAGATCCAAGATATAAGTGAAAGGAGACACATCAGTATGAGGGATATGAAGAACCTGGCCACCAATAGAAGCAATTGGAAGAAGTGGATAAAAGGCGGAACCCGACATTCGACGCCCTGAAGGGCACTAAGGATTATGAGAAAGAAGAAGAAGAAGAAGTTAATTTTAGCAAAAGTTATAGCAAATTTTTGATTTTCGAAATTTTAGTCTTAATTTGCAATTTTCGAAGCAACAAATGATCGGACCAAAATTTAAAAACTATCATTTTAAACCTTTGCTCATCTACTAAAAGTTTCCTTATTCTTACCTATATCTAGCGATTTAAACGTAGCCAAAAAAACACATTTACAACCTGGCTGGTCAAGTGTCCCGACAAATACAAACAATATTGTCAAAAAATATTTTTACGTATTGTAAAACTGGTTATTGACATAAATATATCCTTGTTTGTCGTTATGTATAATTATTAACCTTTAATAGATTAAAGAATGACCTTAATGATTAAATGATTTAATATTTTTTTTATATATTTGCCGTTTTTTGACTGATACAATTATAATATTGGAAGATTTCAATATTGATCATGTTTCGCCACATATTAAGTATTTTTTTTGTATGTTTTACATCCTTCAGTTTTGCAATTGAATACCAATATAATGGGGGACACAAAATTCCGTCAATTGGACTTGGAACATTTGCAGTAAGTATGAGATTTTTAAAGGTATTTATGTTCAATCATCAATATTGTTTAATCTTTGGAGATGTAAGATGTAGTAACTGTTCAGATAGCATTCCTCTAAAAGCTTCGATTATAATAATTATATAAGCTGTTTCCTTAAGGCCCGGCACTTTATGTCTTGATTAAACCTCGGTTAGCAAAGCGGGGTTTAATCGGGACCTCTCTAGGGTCTCTTGCTTTGTAATAAATGCAATTATAGTTATTATTATACTAATTTATAATTATAATAATACTTGTAATTGCATTTATTACCACGCAAGAGACCCTAAGAGGTCCCGATTAAACTCCGGTTAGCTAACCCAGGTTTAATCGAGACATAAATTACCGGGCCTAAGACTAACAGATTATTACATTACCATTAATACCATCATAAAACAACACTTTTTAAGTGTTTGTTAAATTTTACCGGGAGTTTGTGATGATCATTTCATTTTATTCAAGGTTCGAATAGTCTTCGTCCCCGATCATTAACAGGTTATCGAAAACATTACAATTTTTAAGAATGACAAAGGGTTAGTTCTTTTTTATTTCATCGCCATATTGCTTGTATGCTGTGGATATGTATAATTGTATTAGGTATATTACTTTTCATTCGTTGAGTGGTGATCCGGCTTAGTATTAGGTATGTACTTACATTATTTGTAAAAATTGTATGTCATTCAATTATTCAAATACCTGTAATCGCACACTCCTAGCAGTCAGGTAAGCGATAACAAACCTAAAAAAGCTGCAACAGAATAACTCCAGAATGCTTTAAGTGGCTTGGAAAATTTAAAACACGATAACTAAACGAAATTTAAAACGAAAATTTACAGTCACGTGATACGCTGCCAGTTTTGTAAGGACGTTTTAGTATTGACCCTTATGGGATTATTTTGTTAAATTTGAATATTTTATTTTCTAGTGATAATAAACGATATTCTTTTATAATGTCATTTATAGTTCAACAAAAATATTTTTTGTCGTTAATAAAGATTTATTGACATAATTTGCGATAGTGAGGTTATATAGGACATATCGTATCTGTACTTTTTGGAGTCAATTCGGATATATCAGATCTAAAAAGTGTATGTAATATGTACAAAACTTAACGTAAATAATATTATTATATCATGTGTATATTGCCACATCCTTTATATACAGGGTGGTGAATCGGAAAACGGGCCATAGGAAACTCAATGTAAAATTTTAAACTGTTGAATTCCTGCTTGCCTAATTATGTTACATCAAAAGTCATGAGAAGTTATTTGTAGAGGATTAAAATCTGTATTAAAAACAGAAGTTACAATTGTTCTACGATTTAAACACATTCCAAAATTTTGAAAAATATAATGTATTTACCGCAGTAGGTACGTGTGGGCATGTTAGGCCACACGTTACTATTTAACTGACAGTGAGCACACTATTGACTGAAGAAAATATCTTTATTATTAATACTTTCTCCTTAACTGAGGGTATCTGATCAACTTTATTGTGTTTTAAACAATAAATGTTAAAATAAATAAAGAAATTGACAGTTCAAATTGTTGCTTGCTTGCTTGGTTATTGACCTTGCTTTATGCAATTTGGCCAGCTCGATCAGGTTGGCGGTCACGGTTGACTGGCTCATGACCATGTCAGGCCCACCGAATATGTCTACTTCTTGATCTCTTTTGAAGTAAATTGGCTATGGTGATAACTTTGACTAAATATTTACTGTTTGTACAAGGTACAATAACAAACATAATCTATTAGTAATAAGCATGAATTATAAATAAGTTGTAGCTAGTTGAGCATTATAATTTTATTCTGTTTATGCTAAGAAACCTCATAATTGTTCTGATTGATTCTTCATCTACGTTATGTAAAATTGAATATATTGTTATCGGAGTGGGAAGTCCTTTATTGGCGAAAAAATTGTAGATATCCCAGTTTGGAATGGAGTTAATTGGGCATTCAAAAAATATGTGATTAAGATTTTCTATTTTCCCACATTCGCAATAGGGATTGTCTGTCAGGTTCATCCTATGCAAGTTTTCTTTTGTTAGACAGTGTCCTGTACGTAACCTAATAATTGTAGTGATGTGTCTTCGATCTATGAATGGAAGAATAGCAAACCATTTATTTTTAGGAAACGTAGGTTGTACTTTTCGGTATTGATGGTCTTTGATTCTGATTAGGTTGTTCCATTTATTTCTGAAATCATCATACACTTTAGATTTAATGTCAGTATATATGTCTTGGACATCGAGGGGCATGACCATTGGTATGTTCAAATTTCTTCCTATATTAGCTAGGGTATCAGCTTCTTCGTTACCCGGGATATTTGAATGTCCTGGTATCCATGCTAATCTGATGTCAAAGCCATTTTCAGTTGCATGAACTATAAGTCTTTTTATTTCAATAGGCCAAAACTCTGATATATTTTTAACTGAACAACTGCTGATTTTTTCAATTGCACTGCTGGAATCCGAAAAAACGATTATTCTGAATAAGTTTTTTTTAAGTGCTAATTTAATTGCCTCATAGATTCCTATAATCTCCGCCTTACATATGGAGAGGTGATTTGGTAACTTTGAGCTGTATTTGATGTTGATATCTGGTATACTGATTCCAAACCCTGTTGTAAGATCTTTCTTCGATGCATCAGTGAATATAAAGGTATGGGTTGCTTTATATTTTTCTGTGTTTATTAAAAATTGTTCTTTGATCATGGGATCATTTTCTTTTAGACTCAATGGGACTGTCTTCACTATACTACACAGTGTATTATAAGGGACTTCATAACAAGGGAAGTTGTTTGACTTATAAATGTCCTTGAGATATGGCATGAATTCAGACAAACCTGCTATCAAATAGGGCGTATTGTCATCTCTCCAAAAGGCTGGTCTACTTATTAATATTCTTCTGGTATTTGAGAATAATTTGGGTAGAGGGTGGTTTCTAATACATATAATTTTCTTCAAGATCCCTATGGTTAATAGTTTCCTTCTTTGTTCTGGTTCTAGTAAGTTTGCCTCTGCTAATAGTGCTGCATGTGGAGTCGACTTCACACAACCAAGAGCTATTCTAACACCTTCAAAAAATATTGAATCCAGTTTATTTAGGATTGATTTATTGGCTGGTTTTATAAAAAGTCCACCGAAGTCTAAGTGGGATCTCACAAGTCCCTGAAATGCCATCAAAAGGGTGCACGGGTCAGCTCCCCACCATACTCTGCTTATGGCTCTTAGTACATTGAGAGATTTTTTTGGTTTTATGATATTATTTGTTATGTGTGTATCCCATTTGAGGTGTTGCTGGAATGTTATCCCAAGGTATTTCACTTGTGGTTTATAATTAATTTGATGTTCATTAATTTGGATAACAGGTGGGGTGTTTCTCCTGTATCCCTTTGTGAACCATATTGCCTCACACTTTTCCAGTGAAAGGGGTAATCCATGACCTATTAGGAATTCTTGTATATTATTAAGTGCCATGTTGATATTTTGTCCCATATATTCTACATTTACGCCTTTTTTGAATACAACTAGGTCATCTGCATATTCCATTATTTTACATCTCCCCAAGGGAGTATTAAACAAATCACCTATATATATATATATATATATATATATATATATATATATATATATATATATATATATATATATATATATATATATATATATATATATATATATATATATATAAATGTAAAAAGTGAGTGAGGAGAAAATCTCACTGTAATTGAGGTTATCAGTCAAGGAGAAATAAAAAATGATCAAACTATTTCAATCTTTTTAATAGAATACGTTTCGTGCAGTATTCCTGCACTTCATCAGTTCTAAAATGATTGTGAAGTTAACATAAAGATGTAAAAAACAATGTCATAACAATGGTTTTTGACATTATAAACTTAGTAGCTAAAAAATACATTAAAATTTCTTAAGCTAAAGTAAAAAGCCAAAAAAGTCACAAAACTAAAAGCTTCAAAGTTACAATTACAAAAATTGGTTGAACCATGAGGCCAGGAGAAGAAAAAAAATTGTTTCCCATTTGATAGAGTTAGAATAATCAATTTAACACAATTATTTGCTGTAATGTGGAAAAGATAAAAAAACACCAAAAAAGTTTTAGGTAAAAAACAACCGTTGGTTCACAGATAATGATGAAACGGCATGCGACTCTAACAAAATACTGGATGTGTTTTAAATCAAAATTCTCATCCAACCCCCTTCGGTAACCTTCTAAGTATAGCATGAAAAGTATAGAGCTAATATTACGAGCACTTTAAAAATGGAAGTAAAGCATGTTGTCACCAAAAGCCTCCAAATGAAGAACGTATCGTTTAAAAAATGACAATACTGTTGAAAAGTAACGGATTTACATTTAAACTGCAGCGAAAAAATCTAATCTAATTTGATGGTATCTAGTTTTAGGTGAAATCCATGAACCTAAAATAGGTTAGGATTAATTAAATGTTAGTTATAAAAAAATTACTGAATTACTTGCCTCATGATAGTAGGTTACTAACCACCAGACATGGAGTTAGTATGCCATGTTGGAAACAGAAGTTGGGATGAAATGAAAATAGGAAACTTTCATTACCAAACCAAATATCGGAGGTTCGTAGGTGGGAACTTTTTGGATGAAATAAAAACATAGGTTTTAGGCCATGCTTTGAACGGAATTATTCATGAACAATAATTTGGAATTTCAATAACTGACTGGGATTATGGGTTGTTAAGAAGTAAGGAGTGATATATAATGCTGAGATTGTCTATATCTGTGCGTTTATTCATGGAATCTTTCTCTCTTAATATGTGAGTCATCTCTAAAAAGGTTCTTTTATAAAAATTAGATTCTGAGCCTAAGGATTTGATGTTATCAAAATCTATTTGATGATTCAGTGAAATAGAATGTGAGCTAAGGGCACAAGAATGCTTGTTACATCTAATATCGCTTTTATGTGACGTCAAGAGAGATTTCAAAGTTCTTTTTGTGTGGCCAATATATTTCAAATGACAATCTTTACAAGGGATGTTGTAAACTACATTAGATTTCTCCCAAATATCTATCGGTGTTTTAGTACGAGAAAAAAGATTACCGACTGTTTTACAATTCTTAATACCAATTTTGGTGGATAACGGTTTAAATAATTTCGTAAGTTTCTCAGTTAGATGTGGGAAATAAGGTAAGGAGCAGTATCTTTGAGGGGACACAGATGTGGACACTTCATCCCTTTGATTTTCGATGTTAACTTGTGGGGAATCGTGAACTCCTCCCAAATTGGAATAGGTCTGGTCAAGTAATGCTCGAGAAGTAGAACAAAGGTATCTATTGATGAGAGAGATTGGATAAGAATTCTCACCTAAAATGGTCTTAAGTAATTTTAGGTGAGAATTCTTATCCAATCTCTCTCATCAATAGATACCTTTGTTCTACTTCTCGAGCATTACTTGACCAGACCTATTCCAATTTGGGAGGAGTTCACGATTCCCCACAAGTTAACATCGAAAATCAAAGGGATGAAGTGTCCACATCTGTGTCCCCTCAAAGATACTGCTCCTTACCTTATTTCCCACATCTAACTGAGAAACTTACGAAATTATTTAAACCGTTATCCACCAAAATTGGTATTAAGAATTGTAAAACAGTCGGTAATCTTTTTTCTCGTACTAAAACACCGATAGATATTTGGGAGAAATCTAATGTAGTTTACAACATCCCTTGTAAAGATTGTCATTTGAAATATATTGGCCACACAAAAAGAACTTTGAAATCTCGCGTGACGTCACATAAAAGCGATATTAGATGTAACAAGCATTCTTGTGCCCTTAGCTCACATTCTATTTCACTGAATCATCAAATAGATTTTGATAACATCAAATCCTTAGGCTCAGAATCTAATTTTTATAAAAGAACCTTTTTAGAGATGACTCACATATTAAGAGAGAAAGATTCCATGAATAAACGCACAGATATAGACAATCTCAGCATTATATATCACTCCTTACTTCTTAACAACCCATAATCCCAGTCAGTTATTGAAATTCCAAATTATTGTTCATGAATAATTCCGTTCAAAGCATGGCCTAAAACCTATGTTTTTATTTCATCCAAAAAGTTCCCACCTACGAACCTCCGATATTTGGTTTGGTAATGAAAGTTTCCTATTTTCATTTCATCCCAACTTCTGTTTTCAACATGGCATACTAACTCCATGTCTGGTGGTTAGTAACCTACTATCATGAGGCAAGTAATTCAGTAATTTTTTTATAACTAACATTTAATTAATCCTAACCTATTTTAGGTTCATGGATTTCACCTAAAACTAGATACCATCAAATTAGATTAGATTATTTCGCTGCAGTTTAAATGTAAATCCGTTACTTTTCAACAGTATTGTCATTTTTTAAACGATACGTTCTTCATTTGGAGGCTTTTGGTGACAACATGCTTTACTTCCATTTTTAAAGTGCTCGTAATATTAGCTCTATACTTTTCATGCTATACTTAGAAGGTTACCGAAGGGGGTTGGATGAGAATTTTGATTTAAAACACATCCAGTATTTTGTTAGAGTCGCATGCCGTTTCATCATTATCTGTGAACCAACGGTTGTTTTTTACCTAAAATTTTTTGGTGTTTTTTTATCTTTTCCACATTACAGCAAATAATTGTGTTAAATTGATTATTCTAACTCTATCAAATGGGAAACAATTTTTTTTCTTCTCCTGGCCTCATGGTTCAACCAATTTTTGTAATTGTAACTTTGAAACTTTTAGTTTTGTGACTTTTTTGGCTTTTTACTTTAGCATAAGAAATTTTAATGTATTTTTTAGCTACTAAGTTTATAACGTCAAAAACCATTGTTATGACATTGTTTTTTACATCTTTATGTTAACTTCACAATCATTTTAGAACTGATGAAGTGCAGGAATACTGCACGAAACGTATTCCATTAAAAAGATTGAAATAGTTTGATCATTTTTTATTTCTCCTTGACTGATAACCTCAATTACAGTGAGATTTTCTCCTCACTCACTTTTTACATTTAAATATTATACAGTCGTACTCCTTGATATATATATATATATATATATATATATATATATATATATATATATATATATATATATATATATATATATATATATATATATATATATATATATATATATATATATATATAAAAACATGAGATGTAGATCCTTGAAACACACTCAGTGATCAAAAGATCCAAGGTTAATGGTTTGACGACCACTCGTACGAAATTAAACAGATGAAATCGAGAATGTGGAAAAATTCCCTTACGAACAATTCACACATCCACCATTTCGGGTTGGGAAAAATTTTTCGAATAGAATCAAAGATCCAAACACCAGTTCTTAGAAATGTGTTTCGCCCTCTTCAGGGCGAAAAAGAGGGCGAAACACATTTCTAAGAACTGGTGTTTGGATCTTTGATTCTATTCGAAAAATTTTTCCCAACCCGAAATGGTGGATGTGTGAATTGTTCGTAAGGGAATTTTTCCACATTCTCGATTTCATCTGTTTATATATATATATATATATATATATATATATATATATATATATATATATATATATATATATATATATATATATATATATATATATTCTATAACACTATAAAACAGTGTTATAATATATATATATATATATATATATATATATATATATATATATATATATATATATATATATATATATTCTATAACACTATAAAACAGTGTTGAAATTATCGGGAATTGCGGTCTGTGGCTTAGATTGAAACTACATTTAATTCTGTTGAATTCGATATTTCGATGAGTATTTATTCATTTTTCATCTTCATCAGGAACAAACTACAAAATTAACTAACAGTTAGGTACAAACATAATATTACAATGATATAACTTACGAATTGTTGTAGGTATGTTATATAAAGCAATTTAACTTAAAGCTATGCATGTCGTTTCACGAGAACGTCGAGGGCGGCACTGAGTCAGGTATCTTTTCTCACATGTGTTAAGAGTCAAAAGTTCCAATATCGAGCCATCTGTTTAATATTCTGCTATTTTTCGAATTTTAAAACATTGCAGTAAATTTCGCTTAATCTACTTGTGTCTGATTTGTAATTAATTGAACGTTTATTACTGTTTATGTGGTACATCTCGAGGAACAATCTTTTCTTATAATTGCTTTCTGAATCTAAGATCTTGATATCTGACAAATTAAATTGGTGTCCTGTTGTTATGGACTGGTGTGCTGCTGCACAAGTATTTTTGTGTGTTTTACAATCACTTTTGTGCTGCGTTATTCTTTGTTTCAGCCATTGCTATGTTTGTCCTATACGCCTGTTTGTCCTATATGTCTTATACTGCCCATCACATTCGAGACAAGAAAGTTGATAGATGATATGACTCTGATTTAGAAGCGGTGTCTGGTCTTTAAGCTTCGAGAATAAGCTGTAGTTGGATATGCTATTGTATTTCGCTATTTTGATTTTAGGAATTCCGTTCAGCAGCTTGATTATATTGTTGGTTAAGCCATTTACGAAGGGCAACTTTTTGTAAATCACGGGATCTGATGGTCTGTTGTCATGTTGCCCGTCGTATAAGTCTGAGTTATATATCAGTTGCTTAAGAATTTTACTTGGATAGCCGTTGTTCAAGAATATGTTGTAGAGTGTTTTTAAATTCTTTTGTGTGAACAGGTCATTGATGATGTGTAAAATTCTGTTTTTCATTGCCACAACAGTGTTGTGTTTTTGGCTTTTCGAGTGCTGAGAGAAATAATTTATATATCTTCCAGAATCAGTTGGTTTCTGATACCAATCCAAAATTATCTTGTTCTCTGTGGTTCTTATCACCTTAGTGTCTAAAAAGGGCACACTTTGTTCTTTCTCCTCCTCAACGGTAAATTGTAGGTGTTTGTGAAATCCATTGAAGAGGTCCAGTGTAGTTTGAATAGAGTCCTCGGGGATCGCACTTATCACATCATCCACATATTTGTATATGAACGGTAACTTGAACGGTAGTCGTGGAATTACTATATTAAATTGATGACCTAAAACTATGGTGGCTAGAATGGGGCTGCTAGGAGAGCCCATGGGAGTGCCAAAGATTTGTGAGTAAAAAGTTCCACCGAAAAAAAGTAAACATTAGAAAAAATAAAATCGATTAGTTTGAAGAAGTTATTCTTACTTAGTGTTGTGTTGGGTTCTATTAAGTGCCAATTTTGCTCTAAAATTTCAATAATCAAGTTGAGAGGAATATTCGTGAAAAGCGATACCGCATCTAAGGATATAAGTACATAGGTTTGAGGAATTGTAACATTCTTAATTAGTTCTACAAACGTAAAAGTATCTTTCACATTATAATTAGTTTGATATTCAAAAGTGGCAGTTAGAATGTTTGCCAAGTATTTCGAGATGTTGTATGTAGTGGAGTTGATTGAGCTGATGATAGGGCGAAGAGGAACATTGCTTTTGTGAATTGCTAAAATGTATAGATTTCTAAGTCTGCAACAAACCTATCTAGTCTGACATCTTTACCAACACAGAGCACACTAAATTTAGGTCCCAATGATAAGAAATTTGCGACTTCTTCCGGTATGGCTATGCTAGAGATATTTTTAAACCATTTGCTGTTGTCTTTAAATACACGGTTGTGTTTTTCGTTATTGCTGTATAGTCGTTCAAATTTGTTGATGTTCGTAAGTTTTGTTTTCTCAAATTCAGATCTAAATTTTCTTTTCAGACGATTTTCGTATTCACGTATCCTATCAGTTGGAAGAATCTCAGAAAGTTCAGATTTGATGTTACATATAAGTCGATTATATCTCGAGATGTTATTGCAAGTAATTTTTATTTCTAATGATAATGTTTTCTTGTTAGTGCTCGACATAAAACTGTTAATCCTATTAGTCATGCTAAAATTGTTACCTGTTGTCAATAAGTAATGTAGATTTTTGGTGCCGTCTTGAACGTGTCGTGGAAACGTGTTTGATGTTCTACACCTCAATAAGAAAATTCTTCTATTGGTGACACTTGCTAGCTTGATGTTGATGCTTGACCATTGCTTCATTAACTTTGTTGTTGTATAGCCATAGGTGTTTGATATTTGTTGATAGAAACCCATCATTTATACAGAACTGGATTCGAAATCCGATGTATTTATCGACCGTGCAAGTATATTCTATAACACTATAAAACAGTGTTGAAATTATCGGGAATTGCGGTCTGTGGCTTAGATTGAAACTACATTTAATTCTGTTGAATTCGATATTTCGATGAGTTTTTCATCTTCATCAGGAACAAACTACAAAATTAACTAACAAAGTTAGTATTAACTAACTTTCCAAAGTTATACTGTCTACCAAAACTTCACAAAAGCAATGTTCCTCTTCGCCCTATCATCAGCTCAATCAACTCCACTACATACAACATCTCGAAATACTTGGCAAACATTCTAACTGCCACTTTTGAATATCAAACTAATTATAATGTGAAAGATACATTTACGTTTGTAGAACTAATTAAGAATGTTACAATTCCTCAAACCTATGTACTTATATCCTTAGATGCGGTATCGCTTTTCACGAATATTCCTCTCAACTTGATTATTGAAATTTTAGAGCAAAATTGGCACTTAATAGAACCCAACACCACACTAAGTAAGAATAACTTCTTCAAACTAATCGATTTTATTTTTCCTAATGTTTACTTTTCTTTCGGTGGAACTTTTTACTCACAAATCTTTGGCACTCCCATGGGCTCTCCTATCAGCCCCATTCTAGCCACCATAGTTTTAGATCATCTATTTAATATAGTAATTCCACGACTACCGTTCAAGTTACCGTTCATATACAAATATGTGGATGATGTGATAAGTGCGATCCCCGAGAACTCTATTCAAACTACACTGGACCTCTTCAATGGATTTCACAAACACCTACAATTTACCGTTGAGGAGGAGAAAGAACAAAGTGTGCCCTTTTTAGACACTAAGGTGATAAGAACCACAGAGAACAAGATAATTTTGGATTGGTATCAGAAACCAACTGACTCTGGAAGATATATAAATTATTTCTCTCAGCACTCGAAAAGCCAAAAACACAACACTGTTGTGGCAATGAAAAACAGAATTTTACACATCAGCAATGACCTGTTCACACAAAAGAATTTAAAAACACTCTACAACATATTCTTGAACAACGGCTATCCAAGTAAAATTCTTAAGCAACTGATATATAACTCAGACTTATACGACGGGCAACGTGACAACAGACCTTCAGATCCCGTGATTTACAAAAAGTTGCCCTTCGTAAATGGCTTAACCAACAATATAATCAAGCTGCTGAACGGAATTCCTAAAATCAAAATAGCGAAATACAATAGCATATCCAACTACAGCTTATTCTCGAAGCTTAAAGACCAGACACCGCTTCTAAATCAGAGTCATATCATCTATCAACTTTCTTGTCTCGAATGTGATGGGCAGTATAGGACATATAGGACAAACAGGCGTATAGGACAAACATCGCAATGGCTGAAACAAAGAATAACGCAGCACAAAAGTGATTGTAAAATACACAAAAATACTTGTGCAGCAGCACACCATTCCATAACAACAGGACACCAATTTAATTTGTCAGATATCAAGATCTTAGATTCAGAAAGCAATTATAAGAAAAGATTGTTCCTCGAGATGTACCACATAAACAGTAATAAACGTTCAATTAATTACAAATCAGACACAAGTAGATTAAGCGAAATTTACTGCGATGTTTTAAAATTCGAAAAATAGCAGAATATTAAACAGATGGCTCGATATTGGAACTTTTGACCCTTAACACATGTGAGAAAAGATACCTGACTCAGTGCCGCCCTCGACGTTCTCGTGAAACGACATGCATAGCTTTAAGTTAAATTGCTTTATATAACATACCTACAACAATTCGTAAGTTATATCATTGTAATATTATGTTTGTACCTAACTGTTAGCTAATTTTGTAGTTTGTTCCTGATGAAGATGAAAAATTAATAAATACTCATCGAAATATCGAATTCAACAGAATTAAATGTAGTTTCAATCTAAGCCACAGACCGCAATTCCCGATAATTTCAACACTGTTTTATAGTGTTATAGAATATACTTGCACGGTCGATAAATACATCGGATTTCGAATCCAGTTCTATACATTGGCAAATAACTCGCAATGTGAATGTGAATACAAAATTAACAATATAAAAAGATGGAATGCAACTGCAGACACGTGTTTCTGACTCATTAGTCGTCATCAGTACAGTATAGCCAAGTTAGAAGAATAATAGTTTAACTTGGAAAAAGATCACTACAGGAGCAATATTACCATTTGTGACAACAATGTCACAAGACCCTGCCTTTCAGGGCGACGACCAACACAGTCACGGAGGTAAAGCTACCTGAGGAAAGAAAAGCCAAAACCTTATAAAATAAAGGATGTTAAGTAAGCGAGTACAACTATAAACATAGAAAAGAAAAATCATTGGCAAATAACTCGCAATGTGAATGTGAATACAAAATTAACAATATAAAAAGATGGAATGCAACTGCAGACACGTGTTTCTGACTCATTAGTCGTCATCAGTACAGTATAGCCAAGTTAGAAGAATAATAGTTTAACTTGGAAAAAGATCACTACAGGAGCAATATTACCATTTGTGACAACAATGTCAGAAGACCTTGCCTTTCAGGGCGACGACCAACACAGTCACGGAGGTAAAGCTACCTGAGGAAAGAAAAGCCAAAACCTTATAAAATAAAGGATGTTAAGTAAGCGAGTACAACTATAAACATAGAAAAGAAAAATCATTGGCAAATAACTCGCAATGTGAATGTGAATACAAAATTAACAATATAAAAAGATGGAATGCAACTGCAGACACGTGTTTCTGACTCATTAGTCGTCATCAGTACAGTATAGCCAAGTTAGAAGAATAATAGTTTAACTTGGAAAAAGATCACTACAGGAGCAATATTACCATTTGTGACAACAATGTCAGAAGACCTTGCCTTTCAGGGCGACGACCAACACAGTCACGGAGGTAAAGCTACCTGAGGAAAGAAAAGCCAAAACCTTATAAAATAAAGGATGTTAAGTAAGCGAGTACAACTATAAACATAGAAAAGAAAAATCATTGGCAAATAACTCGCAATGTGAATGTGAATACAAAATTAACAATATAAAAAGATGGAATGCAACTGCAGACACGTGTTTCTGACTCATTAGTCGTCATCAGTACAGTATAGCCAAGTTAGAAGAATAATAGTTTAACTTGGAAAAAGATCACTACAGGAGCAATATTACCATTTGTGACAATGTCAGAAGACCCTGCCTTTCAGGGCGACGACCAACACAGTCACGGAGGTAAAGCTACCTGAGGAAAGAAAAGCCAAAACCTTATAAAATAAAGGATGTTAAATAAGCGAGTACAACTATAAACATAGAAAAGAAAAATCATTGGCAAATAACTCGCAATGTGAATGTGAATACAAAATTAACAATATAAAAAGATGGAATGCAACTGCAGACACGTGTTTCTGACTCATTAGTCGTCATCAGTACAGTATAGCCAAGTTAGAAGAATAATAGTTTAACTTGGAAACAGATCACTACAGGAGCAATATTACCATTTGTGACAACAATGTCAGAAGACCCTGCCTTTCAGGGCGACGACCAACACAGTCACGGAGGTAAAGCTACCTGAGGAAAGAAAAGCCAAAACCTTATAAAATAAAGGATGTTAAGTAAGCGAGTACAACTATAAACATAGAAAAGAAAAATCATTGGCAAATAACTCGCAATGTGAATGTGAATACAAAATTAACAATATAAAGAGATGGAATGCAACTGCAGACACGTGTTTCTGACTCATTAGTCGTCATCAGTACAGTATAGCCAAGTTAGAAAAATAATAGTTTAACTTGGAAAAAGATCACTACAGGAGCAATATTACCATTTGTGACAACAATGTCAGAAGACCCTGCCTTTCAGGGCGACGACCAACACAGTCACGGAGGTAAAGCTACCTGAGGAAAGAAAAGCCAAAACCTTATAAAATAAAGGATGTTAAGTAAGCGAGTACAACTATAAACATAGAAAAGAAAAATCATTGGCAAATAACTCGCAATGTGAATGTGAATACAAAATTAACAATATAAAAAGATGGAATGCAACTGCAGACACGTGTTTCTGACTCATTAGTCGTCATCAGTACAGTATAGCCAAGTTAGAAGAATAATAGTTTAACTTGGAAAAAGATCACTACAGGAGCAATATTACCATTTGTGACAACAATGTCAGAAGACCCTGCCTTTCAGGGCGACGACCAACACAGTCACGGAGGTAAAGCTACCTGAGGAAAGAAAAGCCAAAACCTTATAAAATAAAGGATGTTAAGTAAGCGAGTACAACTATAAACATAGAAAAGAAAAATCATTGGCACAAATGGTAATATTGCTCCTGTAGTGATCTTTTTCCAAGTTAAACTATTATTCTTCTAACTTGGCTATACTGTACTGATGACGACTAATGAGTCAGAAACACGTGTCTGCAGTTGCATTCCATCTTTTTATATTGTTAATTTTGTATTCACATTCACATTGCGAGTTATTTGCCAATGATTTTTCTTTTCTATGTTTATAGTTGTACTCGCTTACTTAACATCCTTTATTTTATAAGGTTTTGGCTTTTCTTTCCTCAGGTAGCTTTACCTCCGTGACTGTGTTGGTCGTCGCCCTGAAAGGCAGGGTCTTCTGACATTGTTGTCACAAATGGTAATATTGCTCCTGTAGTGATCTTTGTCCAAGTTAAACTATTATTCTTCTAACTTGGCTATACTGTACTGATGACGACTAATGAGTCAGAAACACGTGTCTGCAGTTGCATTCCATCTTTTTATATTGTTAATTTTGTATTCACATTCACATTGCGAGTTATTTGCCAATGATTTTTCTTTTCTATGTTTATAGTTGTACTCGCTTACTTAACATCCTTTATTTTATAAGGTTTTGGCTTTTCTTTCCTCAGGTAGCTTTACCTCCGTGACTGTGTTGGTCGTCGCCCTGAAAGGCAGGGTCTTCTGACATTGTTGTCACAAATGGTAATATTGCTCCTGTAGTGATCTTTTTCCAAGTTAAACTATTATTCTTCTAACTTGGCTATACTGTACTGATGAAGACTAATGAGTCAGAAACACGTGTCTGCAGTTGCATTCCATCTTTTTATATTGTTAATTTTGTATTCACATTCACATTGCGAGTTATTTGCCAATGATTTTTCTTTTCTATGTTTATAGTTGTACTCGCTTACTTAACATCCTTTATTTTATAAGGTTTTGGCTTTTCTTTCCTCAGGTAGCTTTACCTCCGTGACTGTGTTGGTCGTCGCCCTGAAAGGCAGGGTCTTCTGACATTGTTGTCACAAATGGTAATATTGCTCCTGTAGTGATCTTTGTCCAAGTTAAACTATTATTCTTCTAACTTGGCTATACTGTACTGATGACGACTAATGAGTCAGAAACACGTGTCTGCAGTTGCATTCCATCTTTTTATATTGTTAATTTTGTATTCACATTCACATTGCGAGTTATTTGCCAATGATTTTTCTTTTCTATGTTTATAGTTGTACTCGCTTACTTAACATCCTTTATTTTATAAGGTTTTGGCTTTTCTTTCCTCAGGTAGCTTTACCTCCGTGACTGTGTTGGTCGTCGCCCTGAAAGGCAGGGTCTTCTGACATTGTTGTCACAAATGGTAATATTGCTCCTGTAGTGATCTTTATCCAAGTTAAACTATTATTCTTCTAACTTGGCTATACTGTACTGATGACGACTAATGAGTCAGAAACACGTGTCTGCAGTTGCATTCCATCTTTTTATATTGTTAATTTTGTATTCACATTCACATTGCGAGTTATTTGCCAATGATTTTTCTTTTCTATGTTTATAGTTGTACTCGCTTACTTAACATCCTTTATTTTATAAGGTTTTGGCTTTTCCTCAGGTAGCTTTACCTCCGTGACTGTGTTGGTCGTCGCCCTGAAAGGCAGGGTCTTCTGACATTGTTGTCACAAATGGTAATATTGCTCCTGTAGTGATCTTTTTCCAAGTTAAACTATTATTCTTCTAACTTGGCTATACTGTACTGATGACGACTAATGAGTCAGAAACACGTGTCTGCAGTTGCATTCTATATATATATATATATATATATATATATATATATATATATATACATCCCGCTATTAAATTGGCATCTTTTCACGTTGCAGTCATTTGGCATCACCTAGAAATGCTATCATTTTCTAGGTATAATCCGTGAATGTTCGCTTAGTACACTTCTTTAAGCTTGGCACCGTTGTCGGATTTTCAGTAATCCGATTTATTTATATATTTTATTCCTTACACTATAACGACAATTTGACCCCCGTAGGTCAAAAACATTGCTTAAACATCACTTTGGCAACAACAGGATGTTGCCAAGATATACATTTTTACGGAAAAGACAGTACCTAGTTAGATACATAATATCGATCGCTTCACGTTACAAGTCTTCCACTCGCACTCAGGTAAAAACCAGTTGTAGGCTCTTTTGTCTGAACGGGTCCCTGAATGAGTTTAATAATTCACTTTTATTGTGTATTTTGTTTCGTTTAGTTGAAATATCAGATTTTGTTTGTAACGAATTTCATAATAGATATTTAAATTATTTTTTTGTTAACAAAAACAAATTTTAAAGTTTGACATTTGAAAAATTAATTTTATATTGCCATTTTCATGACATGGTCAATGGTTAATTGCATTTATAATAATTTAATGGGTCATTGCGAAACAATATACAGTGCGTCCATAAAGTAACGCATAAATTCATTATTTCACAAACCGGACACTTTCAGGAAAAATACCGAAACAGGTCGATTTTTATTTTTAAATTACAATTTATTGGCATACATATCATACTAGTGACGTCATCCATCTGGGCGTGATGACGTAATCGTTGATTTTTTTAAATAAGAATAAAGGGCATGTAATAGCTCATTTGAAAGGGTATGTAATTCTCTATTCAATAATATAATTGTTAATATAATTATTTATACAGGGTGTCCAAAAAATGTTATTTAAATTAAATTAATTGGTATAAAAAGATGAATGTATGTAATTTGTTTAATTCTAAATATATTTTATTGGTGCCAGCAAACATAAAAATGTTTTATTTAAAACCTAAATATTGATTTTCGCTTAAGCGTAATCTTAAACTTCCAAGAGGCAGGTGGATGGCAGCTCTAACATTTAATTTTCTGACAAAAGTAAAACGAATTTTGAATTAAATAAGTTACATACATTTTTCTTTTTGTCTCAATTAATTTAATTAAAGAATTCTTTTTGGACACCCTGTATATATAATTATGTTATTGTTTGTATTAGTAAATAGAGAATTAAATACCCTTTCAAATGAGCTATCACATGACCCCTATTCTCATTTAAAAAATTCATCGATTACGTTATCAAGCCCAGATGGATGACATCACTAGTATGATATGTAATATGCCAAAAAATTGTAATTTAAAAATAAAAATCGACCTGTTTCGAAAATTTTCCTTAAAGTCGCCGGTTTACGAAATAATGAAATTATGCGTTACTTTATGGAAGCACTGTATGTTACAATGTGTAAATTTTTCAGGAAACGTAAAAATCTTTCCATTAGTAGTTAGAGATTCTGATAGTAATACTATATTTTATATAAGTATTATGGGTTATAAATGCATCTATTAGGTCTGGATCCCGCGTATGAAAAAAAAGTTGATTAATAGCAAGCTGAAAATTTGTTAATAGCTTAAGGGTGTTTAGTCGGATAAACTTTTATATATGGGAACACTGGAACAGGGGCAGTTTTAATTGTGAAACAGGTTGAAAATTTGGAACGGTCACACCACGAAAACGGCACATTTATTTTGTCCGACATAACAGACTTAAACTCTCCGAATAGAGATTAAACTCTCATGCAAAAATTAGACTGCTATTTATCACCTGTCATAATTCCTGTCATTTGACATATTCTACATGCTCTACTCATTAAAAGGCCCATTTGGTGATAAATAGCAGTCTAATTTTTGCATGAGAGTTTAATCTCTGTTCGAAGAGTTTAAGTCTGTTCTGTCGGACAAAATACATGTGCCGTTTTCGTGGTGTGACCGTTTCAAATTTTTAACCTGTTCCAAAATTAAAACTGCCCCTGTTCCAGTGTTCCCATATATCAAAGTTTATCCGACTAGACACCCTTAAGCTATTAACAAATTTTCAGCTTGCTATTAATCAACTTTTTTTTCATACGCGGGATCCAGACCTATATCTGAAAGACCAAAAAAGTTTAAATGTTGCTTATTTTTTTGATATTATGTTTTAAAGTTTGTGGACTTATGTTGTTTTCGAAATGAAACCATAATTGGTAAAGTTTTTTCTTTATTCTCAACAAGAAACAGTCATAATACGGACAACGCACACATCTTATGGAAAATATAATGTCACTCAAATTCAATAAAATCTATACGAATAGATCCGTTTTAATTTACCGATCAAATCTTATCATTGCGCCAACTCTTAATTATGATTAATTACGGCGCAAATTGCAATTAAAGTTTATCGAAATCACATTTTTGGAGTCCATAAAGTGTTAAAAGTGTTAAAGTTACAATCATTATTGCTCCGAGTGCTATTCATAAGAGCTTAAATCCCGCTGGGCCTAAGCGGATTAGTGAAACTAATCCGCTGATTTATGGAGTACCGAAAATCTGGGTAGTTTAAAATATTTTTTCTCTCTCTAACTTATGTACCTACCCATTTGATTTCAGATTTATTTGTATCAATTTCTGCTCTTATTTTTGAAAATAGAGAGTTGGCGCAATGATAAGATTTGATCGGTAAATTAAAACGGATCTATTCGTATAAATTTTATTGAATTTGAGTGACATTATATTTTCCATAAGATGTGTGCGTTGTTTTCGAAATGAAACCATAATTGGTGAAGTTTTTTCTTTATTCTCAACAAGAAACAGTCATAATACGTAGAAATTTATACTAAATTTAAAATCCAGATTCAGTAGAAATAAACAAACCAAGACACGTTAAATGCTACTAGGAGCACTCCCGAATCATAATTATTTACAATGTATTGTTATATTTCTATTTGATATGAAAATTAAATTTTGATGGTTGTAAACAGGATTCAATTTAATATAAAATATTTTCAATTTTCTCAACCACGGGCATATAAATTTAGAACACCCTGTATACAACAAATTGTTATATTTAATTTTAAGAAGTGATTAGACGGAACTCGGGACAGTGCGCTTAAAATAAACAAAGTGAATGACGCGTACCATTATCGTTCTTCTCGGAAGGTCGATCATTAGCCTATGCTAAATAAAACTCAGTGAAATAGATGATAGTTCATTATCGTTTTTCGCGGAAGGTTTCGATCATTAGCCTATGCTAAATAAGACTCATTTGAAAGAGAGAATAGGTCATTAAAATTTGTAAATAGTAGAAAGTGATTTTAGAATGGGAATTAAATATTTTCTTTTGAAATCCATTAAGCATATTTAGAAAGATTAAAAATTGGTTTTTGAGGAATACTGAGAATGAGAGTTGGTGGTGGAAGGTTGATTTGTGAATCTGGAAGGGATATTGAGAAAGTAGGTGAATGAATGACAAAGTGGGATCAGAATGTTTTGAGCTGTCGAGAAGTGAAGTCGAGTAGTAGACGGTAGTGTTCGAGGAGTGAGAAAGCCGGTAGTTCCGTGAGTGTGGAGTATCTATCGTGGAACGAGAAGTAGGCCAGGTCGAGAGTAAAAGAACCTCCTTGAGCCCAGAGTGTCCCGGTAGCTGATAGCAGTTTCGAAAAAGGTAGAACACAGCATCACGACAAAAGCAGGAACGAGAGCTATTCGAGCTAGTTTTTCAAAGGAGAACATCACTGGAAGCCAGGACGAGGTTTGATCGCAGCCAAGGATAGCAGGAAAGGGTTTTGTGTGAGGACATTTTCAGTTCACCAGGAAAAGGTCAGTCTCATTTGTTTGGACATGAATGTATGGGTTTTTCGTATTAAATTCCACATAAAAAATTGAATAACATAATCAATAATATCAGAAAAGCTTCATCAAACTTAAATAGAGTTGTCCCTAATAACTCCTAATAGTTAAATGTTAATAAAAACTTTCAATAGAAAACCAAAAGGAAATAAAATTCCCAGTTGTAAATGTTATGTTTAAGAATAATAAGAAATAGCAAATATTAAGCATTGATTGCCTTTTGAATAAAATAAAAAATATTTTGATTATAATTGTAACCCATATTTGTATTTTTTTTACTCTTTTCTTTTCTATCCCGATTAGGAACCATTAAGAAATATTCAGAAGCCACGAAAGTAAGTAATTAATTTATAATTCGCCCTGAGATTGAAAACATATTGATATGTGATCTGGTTAATTAATTAGATTAGTATTAATACATTGATTAAATTAAGTGACATATAAGAATATTATCTCATATCAATAATCAAGATCACATCAGTATATACATTGTAAATTCCAAGTCATGATTTCCAAAGTTTACACATTGTAAATTATGATTCGGGAGTGCTCCTAGTATCATTTAACGTGTCTTGGTTTGTTTATTTCTACTGCATCTTTACTGTTTCTGTTAACTAATCTAAACGTAGAGATATTTTTTGAGATTCTTTAACTCTTTCAATGCTGGGGTTTGTCACATCCCACCTGTCTGTTAGTGGCAAAAAAGTTCACCTGTCGGATGCCGGGTTAAAACATGACAAATTAGATGTGGAATGAAAGCTTATAACCCAAAGATGGTACTAAAGGTGAGAAATTTGGCCTCCGACTTCAGGATAAAGAGTTGCAACCCGAAGTATTGTTCTAAATTCGCAGAAATAGTACAAACTATGTATTACTCGACGCGCCTTAGAAAGACGAGAACAAATATTTATGCCTGTCCGGTTTTATGCCTGTCTGTCCGTCCGTCTGTCAGATATAATCACAGAGGTTGAATGAAAGATTATAACCCATAGATGGTACTAGCGATTAGAAATTTGACGCGCATTAGAAAAATGAGAACAAAGAAATACTTTTTTTAGTTTTACACCACTTCCGGTTAAAATGGTGTACCCGGAAGTGACACACATAGTCACAGAAAAATATACTTGATCAATTTACGTGTATTAAGAGGTCGAAACCGAATTTTTTTAATTCTGGTTTTGATGTCATATGCGGTTAAAAAATTGTCTGGAAGTGGAAGAAACCAGTTTAATAGTTGTCCCCTTCGAGTAGCGAAAAATAAACAATACTTTGTAAAAACATTCAACATTGGTTGATATTCCGCTGTTTTCATATTATTTATTGACCTAAGTTTTTGTAAAATGCACTAGTCTTTTTTAAAGATATCATTGGACAATTTACTCACTGTTTTTGGATTTTACAAAATCGCTTGGATTGGCATGAAATTTGACATAAGCATAGCTAACATGTCAAAGAAAAAAGTGATATTGTGCCAGTGTGTGCTTTTTTCTGGGGATGAGTACCACCCCCTTCTCGAGTGTGAAAAAATATAGGTAAAAATATGTCCGTAAGTGGATAAACTAATTAAATTCCTTGTATTTTTTGTTTTTAGATGGTTTTTCGTAAATAAATCAAAAAGTAAGTATTTGATCGAAAAAACTATTCTTAGCAAATATAAAGCTTATAAAACAGTAAAAAAAATTATGTATGTATGAAGTCTGGACACACAATAAAAACAGAGTTGGAGCTGAACAACAGTTGGTTCTTATTCGTCGAATTCCAAATCGACTAGTTCAACGTAAAATATCCAAAAAATAACGCACTTTTCGGGGAAAACTCGCCACAAATTTTTTAAAGTGTTTAAAAAAGTTTTATTTTTGTTATTTAAAAAGTATCTATTCTATCACCATCAGCATCAAAAGTAAGTTACGCTTTAAATAAAATATGTCCCTTTTTTTGCTAAAAGAAATCGTGAAAATCACCACCTAATTAGCATTCCATATGAAATTAATAGTTACCGCCCTAGTTAATTTACTTATATTATACTGTTTATATGATCTATAAGATTTATTGGCAAGAAATGCTTATTAAAAAAAATTGGTTTTAAAATAAAAAAATTTTAATTTTGAAAAAAAATGCCTTGGTTTAAAATAACTTAAACATTAGTGATACTAAATATCTCAAAGAGTAAAAAATGTACATATCACATAAACAATACATAAGTAAATTAGGCGGTGATTTTTACATTTTTTTAACAAAAAAGAGACTTCATTTTGATGCTAACTAACTTTTGATGCTAGAAACGTTTATAAAAATACAAATAAAACTTTTTAGACATTTTATAACAGTTGTAAGTAATGAGTTTTTCCCGAAAAGTGCTTCGTTTTATGGTTATTTCATGTTAAAATATTCGATTTGTATTTTGACGAAGTAGAACCTGCTTTTCATTAAGGTGATACAGTAGCGATCAACAGGTAGCCAAAACGCGTTCCAAGATTGCGGCTGTAATTTTGAATATTTTTTCGAGATATTTGGCACACGTATTCGTAATATAATAAAGAATGGCGGTACAGAGCCGAATTTGAAAAATATATTAATATGTGGAAATTACTCTGTAATTAAATATAATATTAAAAAAACGAGCCTGTACCGCCATTAAGAAGAACAAAAAAATACACTTTCTTCAAATAAACTTTTTATCCGATGCCTAGATTTTGTGTCATTTTGGAACTACTAATGAAATACAAAATTTTAGTAGTTCCAAAATGACACAAAATCTAGGCATCGGATAAAAAAGTTCATTTGAAGAAAGTGTATTTTTTTGTTCTTCTTAATGGCGGTACAGGCTCGTTTTTTAAATATTGTATTTAATTACAGAGTAATTTCCACATATTCATATATTTTTCAAATTGGGCTCTGTACCGCCATTCTTTATTATATTACGAATACGTGTGCCAAATATCTCGAAAAAATATTCAAAATTACAGCCGCAATCTTGGAACGCGTTTTCGCTACCTGTTGATCGCTACTGTTTCCTCTTAACTACAACTCTACTTTTACAGGGTCTACAGACTTCATACATACACCATTGTTTTCACTTTTTTATACGCTATATTTTTGCTAAGAATATTTTTCGTTAAAATACTTTTTGAGTTTTTTTCTAAAACCGTCTAAAAACGTGACTTTTTTGTTGAAAAACGAACATAATATATTCACTTGCAAATAACTCAAACAGTATGTTAAGAAAAAATCTATAGAACAAAAACTAGCTTAGAATTACTCAGTTTATCCACTTTAGGACTTATTTTGAATGTATGTCTTTTCACATTATAAAAGTGGTTGTACTAACTCCCAAGGCAAAAGCACACGTCGGCACAATATCACTTTTTCTTTGACCTGTCAGCTATGTGCATACCCAATTTCATGTCAATCCAAGCGGTTGTTTAAAATTCGGAGGTTTTGCAATATTTACCGTGAGTGGATGGACTACAGATATATGTATATTAGATAAAAATTATAGTCTCAGCGAATCTTTGAAATATCTCCATTCCTTTGAAATGTTACATTTTTTAAGCCTTGAGGGAGTAGGCGCAAAATTATGACCAATGCTATTTAAATGCATTCAGTTTATTCGAATCCTGAGAAAACTAATAAGAATTTTGGAAAAATTTAAACGCAGAATGAAAGATTACATTATAACCGAGGGCGAAACTCTCTAAAAACTTTTATGTTTATATTGATAAGTGAAAGGGTGAAAAAAAAAGAAAATTTAGTGTGATTTTTTATTTCAAATATTTAATTCAAAAGAAATTTTTGTTTATTCTATTCTTTTTGACATGAGGCTGTATTTGATTTCTCTATGTCATTGTATGCTATTGGTTAGTTCCTATCATTTCAGCCGACGTACGTCACGATTGGATCAATAGGGCCGAACATACATAACTAAGGCCCTTTTGGCATGATGCTGTATTATTTTGAAGTCGATACAGCCTGAATATTTTTTTTTATTTTTTTACGTTCTATGTGATTAAAAAAATTAAGAATCACCGCAATTTTAGCCCACCACCCCCTTCCCCTTTCCCCACATCAAAAAATGTCAATTTTTCGATTTTATTTTTTTTTAAGTTGGTTTGCAATTAAATTATAAATTACAAAAAATTCACACGCACAGCTGAGGCTTTTACAAAACATATATTTTTATGGACCCGAAGGTCGAGTGTACATAACCTCAATGTTTTTTGTTTTTTTAATAGGTACGTATAACTTTTTTTGGCGATGGCTGCATGTCTAATTTTTTTGCGCTTTGTGAATTTTATCAAAATCTGTATTTCTGACTTTTTTCAGATTTATTCGTAAGGTGCGCCATCTTCAAAAATCCGGAAAACTGGTTTTTTCGGTAGTTTTTTGGGATTTTCTCCATTTTATATACTTCAAAATAGACTAACTCAAGGTTTTTTATAGGTTACGTATATATAATTTGAAATAACTGAGTTTTTAGGGATATTCAAAAATTGTGTAAAACACCTAAACCCCCCAAAAACTATGTTTTTTCAAATTCTTAAAAGTTTCTTAATTCTTTCGTACCCCATGAAGTTAAATTACAAAGCCATTAAAATATAACTAGAGGTGATTCATACCTACTTACCATCTCAATTGAATGCAATCATCGGCAAAGCCATCTTTTAGTGTCATTGTGTCATCCCCAAAAATCTACCTGGGTCTTAAAATGCAGGTATGCATACTTGTTCCGTTATAACTCTTATCTTTTAAAATTTTGTAGTAAAAGCATTTCTATAGCTATAGTGAGTTTATTGCCCTACCTCTTTATGTGGCTTAATGATTTGGATTGTAAACACAGATAAGAAAGGGTGTGATAGACCAGAGAAATTAGCAAATAAATGGCCTCTTTCGTGACATCCGTTGATACAGGTATCTAAGAACTGCTTATGGCATTAGGGTAAATTTAGTTACAACAGTATCCAATATAAAAATTATGCAAAAAATCAAACGTACTTTTTAACTTATAAACAATATATAAACAATTAAAGATCGCTATTTGATTGTAAATATTAAAGGTGGAGACCGGTATGCTGTATGGAAAGGTGATACAATTTTACTGAAGAGCATAGAAAATTCTTTAAAATGAGTGTTTGGAAAGTTCTTTTTGTTAATTTGTTGCTTAGTTATTGGGAAAATAGCTTCAAAAGTCGATTTTTTGAAAATAATTAATAACTTTTCTAAAAATACACTAAAAGCTTTATTTTCGCGTAAGTAAAGGAACAATATTAGAAGTATTCAGCCGTTAAAATTTCAAGAAGTTTTACCTAATAGTTATTGCAAAATTGAAATTGTTTATCCCAAAAAGCTTCTATCTACAGCGTTATTATGCATAAACTATTAGGTCAACATAAATTCTAAAGACATCAAACCAAAGAGAAAGGTTCAATTTATCAAATTAGATCAAGTCTTGAATAAAAAGTTTATAATAAATATTATAAATAATTATAAAATAATTTTGAAAAAGTAGTGTTATTTTAAGCTTATTCGCGAACTCAAGCGAGGGTGCTGCCGCTTATTTTGAACTAGAGGAATTGGGATGAAGATTTAAACAAAACATCCGTTAACCTATATATCAATGTCGATTGAATGCTTGTCTGGTGTGTTCATTTAATGAATGATTTATTTATATTAATTAATTACATCAATAAAAATATTAATTATATCAAAATGCATTATCCCAATTACATCGGCCATTTTCATGCAACTGCACTGCCACCTATAGTCGATTGAGTTCGCGAATAAACAATTAAAATAACAACCGCATTAACATGTGGGAATTAACTAATTTTGATGGGAAATAAGCCACAATTTTACTAAAAAAAATGGTTTTATTTTGACAACGACACCCGATTTGAGCGTCGAAACGTTAATAAAATCAGTTTTTTTAGTAAAATTGTGGCTTATTTCCCATCAAAACTAGTTAATTCCAAAAATGCCACAAGAAAATAGCTTCAGAACAACAACACGTAGGAAGTTAATTTTTTTTATTCGACATGTTGGTATTCTTATAGAAACTGAAACAAAAATTTAATGCCCTACAACCCTTAAAACCCGAGTTAGCCACTTTTTTCAAAAATTCACCGGGGCTTTGTTTATAAATATTAGAAAATTTGAAAAGCAACATTTAAACGAATGAAAGAGCATGTTTATACAAAAAAAAATTAAAACGATTCTTTTAAAAACGAGCCGTCCATGATGCGCCAAAAGTGAAGAGTTTAAAAGTAAAGCGATTCTTACCCTCTTGATTTTATTATCAAAAACTTAATTCACAACTACACATTTATAAAAGGCGCAATACCTCCGGTAAGATTTAGGTACAAAATTAACAAAACCCAAAAAAAAATATATAATACAATATTCCAGTTACCCGTCGTTTGTCACCATTAATCCCTTTATCCTAAAGATAAATAACAGTTTGTCGACGAAAATTCCATTCGATCAAATGTTCGTCGATGAATTGTCCATTCGATGAATTGTGCATTCGACCAACTGTTTGTCGACCAACTGTTGTCGACCAATTTTCCGTCGACGAAGTGTTCTCGACCAGCTTTCCGACACCGGATTTGGGTGTCATTGTATTCTGTTGGTTAATTCCTACCATTTTAGCCACCGTACGTCATGATTGGAAAAATAGCAGCGAATATACGTAACTAAGGCCCTTTCAATATTTTACTGTAATTGATTTTTCTGTGTCATTGTATTCTGTTGACTGATTCCTATCATTTGAGCCGCCGTACGACACGTTTGGACCAATGGGAGTGAAGATACGTAACTAATACCTAACAAGAGGTTTACTCAAACTTCTTTTTTGTACTTATACCACTCGGTAAAAGTACAAAAAAAAGTTTGGGTAAACTTTTGCACAACTGTGTAAATACTAACGAAAAATCTAAAATATTAAAAAAAATTAGTGGAATCCGTTAATCTGTTCTCGAAAAAATTAGCTATGAAAATGAGCATAATTTTCTATATCCCTAACTTTTGACGAGCAGTTTAGCTTAAATGGGGAAAAGCGGTAAGCTTAGACCAAACACCAGTAGGAGGCATTCAATTAATTGAGGAAAAAAATTAAATGGATAACAATATTTATTTCAGTTACACAAAAGGCATTGTCCCGCTAGAATGTTTGAAATCACAATTAATAGTCCTACAAAAAAGACAGGCGTTTAAAAGTGATAAGACCATTGAACAATAAGCCTGTGAGCTACCTTTTAAACACATTCTTAAAAATAATCCATAACACAATTAAAAAAAGGTTTGTTAAGAAATTCTTTTATAGACTTCAGAAATTCAACAACTTCTCCTGATTATGTTTAAAAAACGTACGGAATGCACTAAATGAAAAAAAAAAAAAGAAAAAGATTTATCATACCGTTATACTATAATATATCCTTACGTTGAATATTTGATGCTTCCCTGTGGAGTATAAAACGGACAGTTGTGTTTTTCCCGTGATCTGCCTTGTTTAGTCTTCTTTGTCGTTTTATTCGTTAAATCCTATCCTCTTAAGTCACAGCGTCAGAAAGCAGTGGGTATATGCAGTGAACGGGAGGCCTATGTCGAACAGTGAACGTTGGGGCCCTTTCGCGTTTATCATATGTAGAGAAGTCGCTTGTCAAAAACTGGACGTATGTAATCGTATTCTATTTGTTAAATACTCTCACATAATATGTCATACCATGTGCGTTAATCCATTTTATTTCTACAATTTTAAAGTGTTATTACATGCCGTCATTTTCATTTGTCTACACCATCGTATTCTGCCAGTTAAATCCCATCGTTTCAGGCGCTGTACGTCACGATTGAACCAATAGGACCGAAGATACATAACTAAGGCCCTTTTGACCTGCTGCTTGTTTGATTTTTCTGTGTCATTGTCTTCTATGATGCCTAAGGCATATTTATGACATGTCTTATTTTTAAAGAAAACAAGTAATTGGACTTCGTAAGTCCTAGGTTTTCACCCAAAGTAATCGAAAGTAGAATTGGAAGTCGATATTTGAATTCTTCGTGTAACTTTGCGTGGATTGATATACAAATTTACTAATTTTGAGTCATTTTTACTAAACTGTTTACACAGAAATAACTCTAAAGATTCAAACCTTTCAATACGCTTCGATTTATGTGTTCGTATACTATTTCTGAGTCTATTGGGACCGTGCAAGTTCGGCAAAACGACACCTGGTTTCTACGCTCTGCAACTTTATTCGCACTTTTAATTATATTGGCCAATTATATTAGTCCTGGTTACTGGATAATTGTCAAGGCCATAATCCAAAAAAATAATAAGAAGAAAAAATAAGATTCAGGTTATGTTATTAAAACGTAAACAATTGTATGTAGTAAATAAAATTAGTTATTAAAATGCAGTACTGCAAGCAAAATACAATTAATTTAATTTGCCTTCATATAATAATTGCATATAATATCAATATTGCAGAGCAACATATAATTTTTCTTCTTCAATGACAGTAGGTATGAAATGTACGTCAATTTGACAATTTCAATGGACAATATGAATTATTTAAGAAAGTTGCAATATTTCTCCGCTATTCGCGCACGATCGTTTCTCGTATCCGTTCCAATTACTTGCACACCGCGAATAATGGCATTTCCGGTTATAACTTTTTAAGCGGAAATTACGTAAAAACCAAAATTTTACATTTGTTCTCATCTTGCTAAGCCACGTTGAATAATATATCACTTATTCTCTTTCGGCAACTTTAAAATAGTAAATACTTACGGTTGCAACTCTAAAACCGGAACTCCGACGTCAAATTTCTCATCTTTAATAATACCATCCTTAAGTTAAAAGCTTTCATTCGACACCCGATTTGTCATTCTATCTGTATTAATAACGGAGGAGTTGTATTCGCGGATGGACAGACATACGGACAGACAGCCTAGGTAAAATTTTTCATCTTTAATACCATGCTTGAACTATAAGCTATCATTTGGCACCTCATTTGCCATTATACCTGGTATAATGACGGAGGATTTATACTCGCGGTCGGAGGGATCGACGGACAGACAGCCTAGGTCAAATTTCTCACCTTTAGTATCATCCTTGGATTATAAGCTTTCATTTGACACCTCATTTGTCATTCTACCTGGTATATTGACGGAGGAGCTATATTCGCGGTCGGACAGACCGACGGTCAGACAGCGTAAGTCAAATTTCTCACCTTTAGTACCATCCTTGGATTATAAGCTTTCATTTGACACCTCTTTTGTCATTCTACCTGGTATAGTAGAGGAGTTATATTCGCGGTCGGACGGACCGACGGAGAGACAGCCCAAGTCAAATTTCTCACCTTTAATACCATCCTTGGATTATAAGCTTTCATTTGACATCTCATTTGTCATTCTACCTGGTATAATGACGGAGGAGCTATATTCGCGGTCGGACGGACAAACGGACAGACAGCCTAAGTCAAATTTCTCACTTTTAGTACCATCCTTGGATTATAAGCTTTCTTTTGACACCTCATTTTTCATTCTACCTGGTATAATGACGGAGGAGTTATATTCGCGGTCGGACGGACCGACGTCTCACCTTTAGTACCATACTTCGATTATAAGCTTTCATTTGACATCTCATTTGTCATTCTACCTGGTATAATGACGGAGGAGCTATATTCGGGGTCGGACTGACCGACGCGACGGACAGACAGCCTAAGTCAAATTTCTCACCTTTAGTACCATCTTTGGATTATAAGCTTTCATTTGACACCTCATTTGTCATTCTACCTGGTATATTGACGGAGGAGCTATATTCGCGGTCAACCGGACCGACGGTCAGACAGCGTAAGTCAAATTTCTCACCTTTAGTACCATCCTTGGATTATAAGCTTTCATTTGACACCTCTTTTGTCATTCTACCTGGTATAGTAGAGGAGTTATATTCGCGGTCGGACGGACCGACGGACAGACAGCCCAAGTTAAATTTCTCACCTTTAATACCATCCTTGGATTATAAGCTTTCATTTGACATCTCATTTGTCATTCTACCTGGTATAATGACAGAGGAGCTATATTCGCGGTCGGACGGACAGACGGACAGACAGCCTAAGTCAAATTTCTCACTTTTAGTACCATCCTTGGATTATAAGCTTTCTTTTGACACCTCATTTTTCATTCTACCTGGTATAATGACGGAGGAGTTATATTCGCGGTCGGACGGACCGACGTCTCACCTTTAGTACCATACTTCGATTATAAGCTTTCATTTGACATCTCATTTGTCATTCTACCTGGTATAATGACGGAGGAGCTATATTCGGGGTCGGACTGACCGACGCGACGGACAGACAGCCTAAGTCAAATTTCTCACCTTTAGTACCATCTTTGGTTATAAGCTTTCATTTGACACCTCATTTGTCATTCTACCTGGTATAATGACGGAGGAGTTATATTCGCGGTCGGACGGACCGACAGCCTAAGTCAAATGTCTCACCTTTAGTACCATCCTTGGATTATAAGCTTCTATTTGACACCTCATTTGTCATTCTACCTGGTATAATGACGGAGGAGCTATATTCGCGGTCGGTCGGACCGACGGACAGACAGCCTAAGTCAAATTTCTCACCTTTAGTACCATCCTTGGATTATAAGCTTTCATTTGACACCTCATTTGTCATTCTACCTGGTATAATGACGGAGGAGTTATATTTGCGGTCGGACAGACCGAAGGACAGAAAGTTTAAGTCAAATATCTCACCTTTAGTACCATCCTTGGATTATACGCTTTCATTTGACACCTCATTTGTCATTCTACCTGGTATAATGACGTAAGAGTTATATTCGCGGTCGGACAGACCGACGGACAGATAGTTTAGGTCAAATTTCTCACCTTTAGTACCATCCTTGGATTATAAGCTTTCACATTTTTTCAAAATTGGGTGAAAACAACTTGATGCCAGAATGATTTGTTGATGAAAATAATATATACATTCTCAAATTGCCTATTTTTCGTTGTGGATAATATTGTATTCAACAGTGATGCCAAATTTCTGATGCCAAAATGATTGATAATGAAAGTGGGATATACGTTTTCATGTATATAGCGGCAGCGACAAAACGGTAAAACACTGAACTAAATGTATATAATATTTTCACTGTGCCATCATTTTGAACTCAAACATTTTATGGAATAAACTTATATAAGTCAGTAAGGAATAAACAAAGAAAGCTGATATATTAAAGTAACATCAAGGAATCAAATCTCTAACTACAGAGTTGATTAGACTTCTGCTAACAAGTACAGGAAAAAAGTTATTAAGGTAGTGTAAAGTGGCATCGATATACAGATGCCACTTTGCAAGACGATGCCAAATTGATGGTAAATGCATAATGTATCGATGCCAAATTGATAGTAGGATTTATATATATATATATATATATATATATATATATATATATATATATATATATATATATATATATATATATATATATTCTACATATATTCTATATATATATATATATATATAAAGAGGGCGAAACACATTTCTAAGAAAAGGTGTTTATATCTTTGATTCTATTCAAGAAATTTTTCCCAACCTGAAATGGTGGATGTTTGAATTGTTCGTAAGGGGATTTTTCCACATTCTCTATTTCATTTGTTTGATTTAGTTACGTTTGGTCGGTAAATATATATATATATATATATATATATATATATATATATATATATATATATATACATATATATATATATATATATATATATATATATATATATATATATATATATATATATAAAATAGATGAAATAGAGAATGTGGAAAAATCCCCTTACGAACAATTCACACATCCACCATTTCGGGCTGGGAAAAATTTTTCGAATAGAATCAAAGATCCAAACACCAGTTCTTAGAAATGTGTTTCGCCCTCTTCAACCTTGATTTTATTTGATTTTATTTTATTTTATTTTATTATAATTGATTCTATTCGAAAAATTTTTCCCAGCCCGAAATGGTGGATGTGTGAATTGTTCGTAAGGGGATTTTTCCACATTCTCTATTTCATCTATTTGATTTCGTACGAGTGGTCGTTAAACCAATAACCTTGGATCTTTGGTTCACTGAGTGTGTTTCAAAGATCTACATCTTATGTTTATATATATATATATATATATATATATATATATATATATATATATATATATATATATATATATATATATATATATATATATATATATATACATCCTACTATCAATTTGGCATCGATACATTATGCATTTACCATCGATTTGGCATCGTCTTGCAAAGTGGCCTCTGTATATCGATGCCACTTTACACTACCTTAATAACTTTATTCCTGTACTTGCTACCAGAAGTCTAATCAGCTCGGTAGTTAGAGATTTGATTCCTTGATGTTACTTTAATATATCAGCTTTCCTTGTTTACCTCTTACTAAGTTATATAAGTTTATTCCATAAAATGTTTGAGTCCAAAATGATCGTACAGTGAAAATATTATATACATTTAGTTCAGTGTTTTACCGTTTTGTCGCTGCCGTTATATACATGAAAACGTATATCCCACTTTCATTATCAATCATTTTGGCATCAGAAATTTGGCATCACTGTTGAATACAATATTATTCACAACGAAAAATTGACAATTTGAGAATGTATATATTATTTTCATAAAGAAATCAGTCTGGCATCATGTTTTATTGTTTTCACCGAATTTTGAAAAAATGTGAAAACTTTGTATTATCCACGTCCGTCTGTCCGTCTGTCTGTAACCACAACTCCTTTGTCAATATACCAGCTAGAATGACAAATGAGGTATCAAATGAAAGCTGATAATCCAAGGATGGTACTAAAGGTGAGATATTTGACCTTGGCGGTCTGTCCGTCGGTCTTTACGACCGCGAATATAACTCCTCCATCATTATACCAGGTAGAATGACAAATGAGGTGTCAAATGAAAGCATATAATCCAAGGATGGTACTAACGGTGAGATATTTGACCTAGGCTGTCTTTCCGTCGGTCCCTCCGACCGCAAATATAACTCCTCCGTCATTATACCAGGTAGAATGACAAATGAGGTGTCAAAAGAAAGCTTATAATACAAGGATGGTACTAAAGGTGAGATATTTGACTTAGGCGGTCTGTGACTCGGTCCCTCCGACCGCGAATATAACTTATCCGTCATTATACCAGGTAGAATGACAAATGAGGTGTCAAATGAAAGCTGATAATCCTAGGATGGTACTAAAGGTGAGATATTTGACCTAGGCTGTCTTTCCGTCGGTCCCTCCGACCGCGAATATAACTCCTCCGTCATTATACCAGGTAGAATGACAAATGAGGTGTCAAAAGAAAGCTTATAATACAAGGATGGTACTAAAGGTGAGATATTTAACTTAGGCGATCTGTGCGCCGGTCCCTCCGACCGCCAATATAACTCCTCCATCATTATACCAGGTAGAATGAAAAATGAGGTGTCAAATGAAAGCTTATATTCCAAGGATGGTAATAAAGGTGAGATATTTGACCTAGGCTGTCTTTCCGACGGTCCGTACGACCGGGAATATAACTCCTCCGTCATTATACCATGTAGAATGAGAAATGAGGTGTCAAATGAAGGCTGATATTCCAAGGATGGTACTAAAGGTGAGATATTTGACCTACATGGTCTGTCCGTCGGTCCGTCCGACCGCGAGTATAACTCCTCAATCATTATACCAGGTAGAATGATAAATGAGGTGTCAAATGAAAGCTTATAATCCAAGGATGGTACTAAAGGTGAGATATTTGACCCAGGCTGTCTTTCCGTCGGTCCGTACGACCGCGCATATAACCCCTCCGTCGTTATACCAGGTAGAATGACAAATGAGGTGTCAAATGAAAGCTTATATTCCAAGGATGGTACTAAAGGTGAGATATTTGACCCAGGCTGTCTTTCCGTCGGTCCGTACGACCGCGCATATAACCCCTCCGTCGTTATACCAGGTAGAATGACAAATGAGGTGTCAAATGAAAGCTGATAATCCAATGATAGTACTACAGGTGAGCGATTTGACCTAGGCTGTCTTTCCGCCGGTCCGTACGACCGCGACTATAACTTCTGCGTCTTTATACCAAGTAGAATGACAAATGAGGTGTCAAATGAAAGCTGATAATCCAATGATGGTACTACAGGTGAGCGATTTGACTTAAGCTGTCTTTCCGCCGGTCCGTACGACCGCGACTATAACTTCTGCGTCTTTATACCAAGTAGAATGATAAATAAGGTGTCAAATGAAAGCTTATAATCCAAGGATGGTACTAAAAGTGAGATATTTGGCCTAGACAATCTTTCTGTCGGTCCGTACGACCGCGAATATAACTTCTCCGTCATTATACCAGGGAGAACGACAAATAAGGTGTCAAATGTAAGCTGGTAATACAAGGATGGTACTAAAGGTGAGATATTTGACCTAGGCGGTCTGTCGGTGGGTCCGTCCGACCGCGAATGTAACTCCTCTATCATTATACCAGCTATAATAATAAATGAGGTGTCAAATGAAAGCTTATAATCCAAGGATGGTACTAAAGGTGAGATATTTGAGCTGGGTACTCTTTCTGTCGGTTCGTACGACCGCCAATATAACTCCTCCGCCATTATACCGGGTAGAATGACAAATGAGGTGTCAAATAAAAGCTTGTGGGTGAAAACCTAGGACTTACGAAGTCCAATTTAAAAATAGGGCATATCAGAGATATGCCTTAGACATCATAGAAGACAATGACACAGAAAAATCAAACAGGCAATATGTCAAAAGGGCCTTAGTTATGTATCTTCGGTCCTGTTGGTCCAATCGTGATGTATAGCACCTCAAATGATAGGATTTGACAAACAGAATACAATGAGAGAAAAATCAAATACAACCTCATGTCAAAAGGGCCTTAGTCGCGTATCTTCGGTCCTATAAGACCAATCGTGACGTACGGCATCTCAAATAATAGGACTTGACAAATAAAATACAATGACACAGAAAAATCAAATACAGCAACAAGTCAAAAGGGCCCTAGTTATGTATATCTAGTCCTATTGGTCCAATTGTGACGTACAGCAGCTCAAATGGTAGGGTTTAATGAACAGAATACAATGACACAGAAAAATCAAATACAGCAATATGTCAAAAGGGCCTTATTTACGTATCTTCGCTCCTATTGGTCCAATCGTGGCGTACAGCACCTAAAATAACTGGATTTGACTAATATAATACAATGACGTATGAAAATCAATTACAGCATCATGTCAAAAGGGCCTTAGTCTTGTATCTACGGTTCTATTGGTTCAATCGTGACGTACAGCGTCTGAAATGATGGGATTTAACTGGCAGAATAAGATGGTGTAGACAAATGAAAATGACGGCATGTAATAACACTTTAAAATTGTAGAAATAAAATGGATTAACACACATGGTATGACATATTAGGTGAGAGTATTTAACAAATAGAATACGATTACATACGTCCAGTTTTTGACAAGCGACTTCTCTACATATGATAAACGCGAAAGGGCCCCAACGTTCACTGCTCGACATAGGCCTCCCGTTCACTGCATATACCCACTGCTTTCTGACGCTGTGACTTGAGAGGATAGGATTTAACGAATAGAACGACAAAGAAGACTAAACAAGGCAGCTCACGGGAAAAACACAACTGTCCGTTTTATACTCTACAGGGAAGCATCAAATATTCAACGTAAGAATATATTAGAGTATAACGGTATGATAAATCTTTTTCTTCTTTTTTTCATTTAGTGCATTCCGTACGTTTTTTAAACATAATCAGGAGAAGTTGTTGAATTTCTGAAGTCTATAAAAGAATTTCTTAACAAACCTTTTTTTAATTGTGTTATGGATTATTTTTAAGAATGTGTTTAAAAGGCAGTTCGCAGGCTTGTTGTTCAATGGTCTTATCACTTTCAAGCGCCTGTCTTTTTTGTAGGACTATTAATTGTTACTTGTGATTTCAACCATTCTAGCGGGGCAATGCCTTTTCTATAACTGAAATGAATATTGTTATCCATTTAATTTTTTTCCTCAATTAATTGAATGCCTCCTACTGGTGTTTGGTCTAAGCTTACCGCTTTTCCCCATTTAAGCTAAACTGCTCGTCAAAAGTTAGGGATATAGAAAATTATGCTCATTTTCATAGCTAATTTTTTCGAGAACAGATTAACGGATTCCACTATTTTTTTTTAATATTTTAGATTTTTCTTTAGTATTTACACAGTTGTGCAAAGGTTTACACAAACTCCTTTTTTGTACTTATACCGAGTGGTAGGTATAAGTACAGAAAAGAAGTTTGAGTAAACCTCTTGATAGGTATTAGTTACGTATCTTCACTCCCATTGGTCCCAACGTGTCGTACGGCGGCTCAAATCATTGGAATCAGCCAACAGAATACAATGACTAGGGAGCGGATTTATATGCGATCAATTTTGATGAAATATTCGCATATATATGCGGTAAAAAATTACAAAATATGCGCAAGATATGCACAAAAATTCAAAAAATGCGCATTTCGGGAAACCACAAATTTTCTGTCTTATTTAGTAATCTTATTTATTATTTTTCAAATAAAATCATTTTTTATATATGCAATTTATTCACAGTTTTTACAAAAACTGCTACCAATAGTTACCTATTTAAAATAAAACAACAATATCACTATAAATATATCTTCGATTATAATTCACTACAATGTGTTTTTCCAAATTCTTTACGAGGAAACATATTCTTTGATCAGACAAAATATTTTTATAACTTGAAAAACTCCTTTCAACATCGATAATTGGTGCGTATTTAAAATAACTTGTTAATTTCCGTTAGAAAATCGTAAAACTTTGGCTAAAGGTGTAAATTCTCTTAACAATAGAGGATTTAAAAAATCACCAGAATTATAGGTAGGTACCTACCCTAATAGCACAAGGACGTCCAATGGACGTCCTTCACGGACTTTAGGGACGTCCATTGGACGTCCGTTTTCGTCCGAGGAACGTCCTTTATACGTCCTATTTTGGTCCAAATGTCGCGCTACCGAACGTCCATTGGACGTCCATCTAATGTCCGAGGGGACATATATTGGATCTTAATCGGACGTAAATTGGACCTTAATCGGACGTCCTAGGGGACGTAAATTGGACCCTAATCGGACGTAAATTGGACCTTAATCGGACGTAAATTGAACCTTAATCGGACGTAAATTGGACCTTAATCGGACGTAAATTGAACCTTAATCGGACGTAAATTGGACTTTAATCGGACGTAAATTGGACCTTAATCGGACGTAAATGGGACCTTAATTGGACGTAAATTGGACCTTAATCGGAGTAAATTGGATCTTAATCGGACGTCTTAGGGGACGTGAATTGGACCTTAACAGGACGTCCAATTTTGGTCCAAATTCCACGTTGCCAAACGCCCAATGGAGGTCCACCTAACGTCCGAAGGGACGTTCGGTGGACGTCAATTGGGCCTTCATAGGACGTCCCAGTTTGGTCCAATGTATTGCTGCCGATCATCCATCTAACGTCCTGGGAGGACGTTCGGTGGACGTCTAGAGACGATATTTATACCTGTGGAGAATGTATTGTGGGAAATAAAAAATATATTTTTTAAGGAACTTATATTACATCTTATATTAATTTACAATTATTGGATATTAGATTATTTACATTAAATTATAATTACATTTCTCAAGAAATTAACGCACCACCTTAAAAATGGGCCATTTTTGATGTCTCGAATTTCCTAAAGCCATTGTCCCATCTAAGTGATTTTTTTAATAATATTATAGCCTAGGCTATATGGGCTACCTCCATAAGCTTGTCATGCACGGGGAGCTATACTGTAATAATATTATATCACATCGCTGAGGGAACTCTACATTACATATACTTTTCGAATCAAAACTTTTATTCTCTTAATATTATTACTTAAAAAATATATACTACATTCGTCTCGCTAAACTCGAAAAATAACTTATAAACCATAAAAATCTCCAAAAATATAAATGACATAAATGAGAATTGGCACAATTATTATTATGGTTTTAAGTTGATTTTTCGGATTTAACTACAATATTATGCAAAAAATTATGTTATATCGCAGATTTAAAATGGGTTTATCTCGAAAACAGTTATATTAAGTTTAGCGAGATGATTGTAGTACACTTTTTTTAAGTAAAAATATTAAGAGAATAAAAGTAGACTGGTACGCAGTCTGATTTTTGCATAAGAGTTTAATGAAATGGTAACAAATCAATTGGAAGTTCTGTCCGCCAAATACATGGAACGTTTTCGGTAGTCTGATGTTCCAAGTTTGTAACCTGTTCCACAATTAAAACTTCCCCGTTCCAGTATTCCCGTACATCAAAGTTTGTCCGACTAGACACCGTGAAGCTATTAACAAATTTTCAGCTTGCTGTTAATCAACTTTTTTTATTACGCGGGATCCAGGTCTATAAATGAATACAATAAATAAGTAGGTAGGTACATATTATACACTTATTTATACGAGTACAATTAATAGTAGAGCTGGTTTTTGGGATGTTACAAGCAGCATTTGCATTTCCACAGAGATACTTATGACAGAAATAATAAAATACCGAGACGGACTATTATTATAATAATTTACAATAGGACCCGACGGCCGACGCTATAGGGACAGGTAAAATTTATGACTGAACAATGCACCGAGCATCGATACAAGCAATATGTACCGGTCGAAGGTTATTTTTTATTGTGCCAAATGGACGTATATAGTACCTACCTTTAAAAATCGAATACACAAATTAAAAGATATTTAACAACCATAAAGATTTGTCAAACTCTATCACCGACTTCATGAAAACAAGTATTACTACATTCTTTGATGGTTTTTGCTGTAAATTTTAAAGGATTGACATGAAATTTGGCATACGCATAGCTAACATGCCAAAGAAAAAAAGTGATATTGTGCCAATGTGTGCTATTGCCCTGGGGTGAGTTTCACTCTTTCTCTGGGGTGAAAAACGTTCAAAATAAGTCCGGACTTCGATAAACTGATTAATATTAAGCAACCTTTATTCCATACTTACAAAGTATGTGTACTTACAAATTAGTATGTGAATTTGGGGGGTGAGTTTCACCCCGAGGAGGGGTGATATACAAAATATAGATAGATACACAAAAGATATACAAAAATGTTTCAAAACATCGAAAAAATGTGGTAAAATGCAAATATACATATCATATTATGATAAAATTGCGATTTTGGCGATTTGCCTTTTTGGATAGAATGATGATGATGTTGATTAGGATAAAACTGCGAAGAATTTTTTTATCGAAATATAGTAAAAAATATGAAAAATATACCAAAAAGCTTGAAAAAATATGTAAGTATGTAAGGAAAAACATAAATAATTAAATAAACTTTTGACAACACAACACAAAAGTTTGAAACACTCACTATTTGGATTAGTTGTCCTGGCTTGTGATTTTCTTCTTTGCAGATGACGCTCACGGATCGATGTCAATGTCCAACGGACGTCCGAGCACGGACGTCCAATGGACGTCCAAAGGACGTTCATATTTATTCAACACGTAAGTACGTCCAACGTCGGACGTCCGAAGGACGTTCATTTATAGTCCATCCGCATTAGGACTAAAACTGGACCTATTTTGGGCACACGTACGCTCAACTTCAAAAAGATGCTCTCAATATTCATCTGTAGTAAGGATACATTGATAAAAATTATATTTTTGCTTATTAGAATTAACCACCAAACTTCTATCATCTTGGTAACGGGAATAATAAAACATTATAAAGTCCACTTTACATCAACAATAATTGAACAAGAAATTGACGACAAGTTATTCAAGGTCAAATTTGGCTTATACAAAACACAATTCTACTTCCAATTTTGCCGTGAATAAACAGAAAATAAAGAAATTTGACAAAATAAAACATATCCAATTGTTCTATTTCATCAAATTCCTTCATTTTCTTTTACAAATCATACATTTTGTACTCGTCAAATTTGGCCTTGAATAACTTAGTCAATTTCTTGTTCAATTTATTGTTGATGTAGAGTGGACATAACGAATAATTTACCGATCAGATTTTCACACTTTACATAAAAACAAAAACATGTATTAGATATTAAACTACATATACAGTTTTGAATTAAATATGATTTATAATCTTTTCCATTTAAACTATTTTATTAACATAATTAAGTTAATATTTTATTAAATAATTTTACTGTTTAATCCCCTTATTGGTAGAATATGTCCAATATGGACGATTGGAAAAGGTCCGTATTTCGTCCGAGTACGGACGTCCAAAGGACGTTCATATTTATTCCACCCGAAGGACGTCCAACACCGGACGTCCGAAGGACGTACATATTTAGTCCACCCGAAGGACGTCCAACGCCGGACGTCCAAAGGACGTACATATTTAGTCCACCTGAAGGACGTCCAACGCCGGACGTCCAACGCCGGACGTCCAAAGGACGTCCGTTTATGGTCCATGGACGTTAGGACCAAAAATTGACCTATTTTGGACGTCCAAAGGACGTCGTGTGCTATTAGGGTATTAAATATAACAAAAGTATATAAAATTCGGATTTCCGGGTAAAACATCCTTCGTCATTTTAACATCCTACAATCATTTCATAACGGCGGCGTATTATCCTATAAGTACTTTGTGTAGAGATCGTTTATTTTCTAAGAAAAAATGAAAGGCGGTTAATGAGCTGTCTCTCTTGGTTCTCGAATTAATACAGACCACAGCCTGTGCGTGGAAATATTTTGTCGAATTAAAAAATTTAAATTTTGTTTTGGACTAATGAAATAAAACATTTTAGTAGTTCCAAAATGACACAAAATCTAGGCATCGGATAAAAAAGTTTATTTGAAGAAAGTGTATTTTTTTGTTCTTCTTAATGGCGGTACAGGCTCGTTTTTTTAATATTGTATTTAATTACAGAATAATTTTCAAATATTACCTAATATATTTTTCAAATTGGGCTCTGTACCGCCATTCTTTATTATATTACGGATACGTGTGCCAAATATCTTGAAAAAATATTCAAAATTACAGCCGCAATCTTGGAACGCGTTTTGGCTACCTGTTGATCGCTACTGTATCACCTTAAACAATTTTTTAAACAAATTCACAAAAATAATTTTTTCATTACGAACGATTTTTTAGATAAGTTGGGTTATTCTGAGCAAAAAAGGTATCTTGAGATTTTTCTCTAAAATTGATTTTTGTCGAGTTATATGGCCATTTTCGCATTTTTCAGGTTTTAAATCGCGTATAACTCGACAACAATCAATTTTAGAGAAAATTGACAAGAGACCTTTTGTGGTATTATAATATCACCCTGTACAAAATATGTTTAAAACTCATTCAAAGTCATTAATCCATGTAGTATCTGTTCTTGTATCAATAACCGCAAGTAACATTGAATCGTCATGTTTTGTTATTATTTAAATGTGTATATAAACATTAACTCGGTGGAGAAAGATTATTGTACTCAGTATTTAATTATTGTACTAGGTCGTTACTGTTATATGTAAACACGTTGTTATAGTTAGTCATTGATGGAGTTGAGTGTAAATATAATGTATCTGAACCAAGAAAGAGAGTTTTAATTAGTTTGGACCTAAAAGGCATTATACATCACACTATTTAATACATGGCTGATCCTGCAGATTAGAGGAGAATCTTCTGTAAGGAACAAAGATGGCGGCACCAGATTGGAAACACCGACGGCGGAAAATGGACCAGACCAGGACAGGAAGAATGCAGAGAACCCAGTGAAAAAAGACACAAGTGATAAAATGTAAGTAAGAATGTCTATCTTTATTAAAAATGCTTCCCTCGTTTTTATATTATTATTGAACATTGAATATTTATCTTTGCTGATTTTTGAATAATTTATGAAGTATCGATTTTTTTTTAAGAATATCTATAAATTTTGAAACATGAAGTGATTTTTGAATTGAATATTTTTATCGAAGTTTATTATATATGCTATTCTTGAATTTTTATTGAATTTTGAATCTTTATTGAATTTATTTGAAAAATCTCTATCCGATTTCGATTTTTAGTACGGTTATTTTTGAATATTTTATGGAATATCGAATTTTTTTTTCAAAAATTTCTATCGAATTTTGAGATATAAACTTATTTTGAATATTTTTATCTAACTTTTGCATATGCTATTTTTTTATTGACGAATATGTATACTATTATTGAATTTTTATTAGCCAGTTGTTTTTATTATTGATATTTATTGATTCTATAGATACATTTTCATCGATTTTGTGTTAAATTTTGTATGAGATGAACCTGAATTAATAATTTTTGTGTGACTAATGATATATAAATGATTTTTTTTAATGAATAATGATTAGTGATGACATACGTTGATATAAGAGCTTAAGATAAACATTGTTGTAAGCAAGAAATATACTTTTAACGAACCGACCTGATGAGTCGAGATAAGGAATTTGGAGAAGGACCATATAGATAACAAGAAGAGCTAACAATAGTATAAGCTAAATATTATGAGACAACTTGAGACAATAAGAAACCCACTGCTCTTGTCAAATTAGGAAGGTACTAAGTGATTTATAGAAGCTTGAAAGCTTATTAGAGACCCACTCTGTGTTTTGAGAGTACCTATTTTATTCATGATTATTCGTGAATAAACAACGGCCTCATAACAAGGGATTGAGGTTGCGGAATTTGTAAAAGAATTTGATCTAGCCAACGATGTTATACCCACTTCTATCAAGGTAGATTGTAGAGGTTTCGTGGTTAGTATATTAGTATTGAGTATTATGATTGTTATTGGAACTTTTCTCTCGAGTAAAGCCACTTTGATTAGTCGAACGTAGGCATTGAGGGATAAGTAAAGGAAGTGATTATTATGATGTTATATTATGAAATGATATATTGATGATTAAATGACAAATGATTGTTATATGAAGATGAATTATGTACACTGTAGAAGTGTTATTATGTGGAGAAAAATGAAGAAATATAGTTATAGTACCAGACAAGAAGAAGAGAGAGATAAAAAAAATAATTTTATTAAAATATGTGGGAAAAATGGAACAAGGAAAATAAAATTTGTCAGAAATGTCAAAATAAAGCAGAATTAAGAATAATATCAAATAAGTAGCTAATCATTGAATTATGTCTAAGAATTAAAGTTGTAAATTTTTTTTCTCTAAAGTAATGTAAATTATAAATAACTTATTTTTAAATGTAGATAATGAATTCAGGTTAAATTTTCGCGGAAAATGGAAGTGTTTGAATTAAGGATAGACAATATCTTACAATAAGTTTTAGTAGATAGTAAGCAAAGGGACACAGAAAGTGAAATTTTTAGACATTCAGAAACATAGATTAAATATTTATTATAGGTACAAGAGAGTTATTAGAAGTTTTTTAGAGACATATTAAAAGTTTTAGAGAGATTACATTTCTATTATAGGTACAATATTCTAAAGTTAGTAAGGTGTATATAAATAAATCAAAATAAGACTGAAATAATAAGATGAAATAGCAAAGTAACGTTAAATTATTTTTTTATACCATAATATATATACTATTTAATAGAAGTTTAGGTAATATTTAGCTTAGCTTAGGAAGTATTAAAGTCGAGATTTTATCACAATTAAATTAGTTACGGCTTATAGGCACTAAAAGACTATTTAAAAGTTAGGATCAACTTCATTCACTGTGGACACTGTTTTGATGAAGTGAATTAGTGAACGAAAAAAAAAAGGACGAAAAGACACGACGTGAAAGTACGTGAACTAGTGATAGGTTATAAAATACCAGTTTAGTTTAGGGAAAAATTGATTGATCTGAAATGTACCATGTTACAGTTAGTTAGGATAGTTAGGAAATTTAATTTTTGAAAATAGTATTAGGTAATCATAAACACTCTGTGAAAGGGAAAGAGGGATATACACTCAGATATTCTTCTTCTCTTCTTAGGACTTTCTTTTTTTTTTTTTAAAAACGGCGATGATAGACAATCAATCTTATTTTAAAAATATGTAATTTTAACAAAACGGGGAGGTGTGGTATTATAATATCACCCTGTACAAAATATGTTTAAAACTCATTCAAAGTCATTAATCCATGTAGTATCTGTTCTTGTATCAATAACCGCAAGTAACATTGAATCGTCATGTTTTGTTATTATTTAAATGTGTATATAAACATTAACTCGGTGGAGAAAGATTATTGTACTCAGTATTTAATTATTGTACTAGGTCGTTACTGTTATATGTAAACACGTTGTTATAGTTAGTCATTGATGGAGTTGAGTGTAAATATAATGTATCTGAACCAAGAAAGAGAGTTTTAATTAGTTTGGACCTAAAAGGCATTATACATCACACTATTTAATACACTTTTTTGTTCAGAATGTCCAAAATTATCTAAAAAAAAATTGTTCAAAGTGAAAAAATTATTTTTGTGGATTTGTTTAAAAAATTGTTTAAACAATTTTTAGACCACGGCACCTTGTGAATATGTTATAAGGACCTCTTTTTGAGTAAGTTTGTGCAAAAAAATCGAATCGGAATAATTTCACTAACAGGGGCGACGATAAATCCGGGACTATAGCGCTAATTATTAATAATTAAAAATAATTAAAAATTAAAAATAATAATATAAAATAATGACAAAAATCTCTTAAGGACCTTGAAGCAAGGGTTTGAAACTTGATCTGCTCACTTTTTAATTTCATAATAATAACTTTTAATCGAGTTATTAAGACTTAAAAATGGCCATTTTCGCATTTTTCAAATTTTTAATCGCATATAACTCGACAACAATCAATTTTAAACAAAAATGGCAAGACACCTTTTTTGCCCAGAATGACACAAGTTATCTAAAAAAAATTGTTCGAAATGAAAAAATTGTTTTTGTGAATTTGTTTCAAAAAAATTTTTTAAACAATTTTTCGACCAATGCACCGCCCGGCACCCTTTGGATATGTTATAAGGACCTCTTTTTGAGTAAGTTTGTGCAAAAAAATCGAATCGGAATAATTTCGCTAGCGGGGGCGACGATACTGCCCGGTCTACTTTTGATGCTGATGGTGATAGAATAGATACTTTTTATATAACAAAAATAAAACTTTCTTTAAACTCTTTAAAAAATTTGTGGCGGGTTTTCCCCGAAAAGTGCGTTATTTTTTGGACATTTTACGTTGAACTAGTCGATTTGGAATTTGACGAATAAGAACCAACTTTTGATTAGCTCCAACTCTGTTTTTATTGTGTGTCCAGACTTCATACATACATCATTTTTTTTACTGTTTTATAAGCTTTATATTTGCTAGGAATAGTTTTTCGATCAAATACTTACTTTTTGATTTATTTGCGAAAAACCATCTAAAAACAAAAGTTACAAGGAATTTAATTAGTTTATCCACTTACGGACTTATTTGGACCTATATTTTTTCACACTCGAGAAGGGGGTGGTACTCATCCCCAGAAAAAAAGCACACACTGGCACTCTGATGTTCATTTCGCGAAATATCGCAGGGTTCGTATTTAAAATTTTTAATTTACTCCTCACCCCTTTCCGTGGGGGTTCGTTTTTGGTATCATTCGATAGACTTTTGAAAAATATTGAACACGCCTTTTTTAGTTTTTCGATCTGACGTTCATTTCGCGAAATATTCGCTTTTTTGTGAAACTTTGTGACTCGCCCATCATTTCTTCAGATTTGGGAACACTTAATAATCGGAGGGGGCCAAGTCAGGAGAGTAAGCCGCATGAGAAAGTAATTAGAACCCCAACTCGAATTTTTGCTACTGTCACAACGCTCTTGTGAGTCGATGTATTGTCTTAGGTCTTGAGAACACTTTTTTCTTCTGCTTATGGAGTCGTTTTTCATTCATCACATACCGGAACTCACCACATAAATTTTGAAGACCCTGACATCAAAACTGTATTAAATTATATGTGATCTAAGTAAGTTAATGAAAAGTCAGAATAGATAGAGTAGAACACTTATAAAAAAAATTGTAACAAGCAATTGGACATCGTAAGTTCTAATTTTTCACAAAAAGTGACCGGAAGTTGAACCGGCAGTCGATATTTGAACCCTTCGTGTAACTTTTTGTCAGCTGATATGACGGATGAATTTTGTTCACCTACAGATATGGACGAACAGACAGGCATGAAACCGGAAGTATGTATTTGTTCTGGTCTTTCTTAGTCGTGTTGACCAATAGTTTGTACTATTTCGACGAATTTAAAACAGTACTTTCGGTTGCAACTCTGGAACAGGCAGTCCGAGGTCAAACTTCTCACATGTAATATCATATTTTGGTTATAGGCTTTCATTTGACACCTTATTTGTCATTCTTTCTGTCCTACTAATAGACGAGTTGTGTTTATTGACGGACAGACATGGATAATTCTAGGTTTTCACATTTAATGATAAAAACAATAATTATACAATTCAGTTAACCTGACTATATCATTGTGATAATGACTTCTTATCTAAAAGTGACAACGGCAATAATTGCCGTTGTAATAATTATTATTCCATTCACTCACGATAAAATATCGCAAAACCTCCAGATTTTAAAGAACCGCTTGGATTGACATAAAATTTGGCACACACGTAGCTAAAATGCCAAAGAAAAAAGTGAGATTATGCCGATATGTTCTCTTGTCCTGGATGTGACTTTCACCCCTTCTTGGAGGTGAAAAAACATACGTGCAAAATAAGTCCGGAAGTGGATAAACTGACTAATTCTAATTCTAAGCAAATTTTGTTCTATAAAAGTTTTAGGTCAATACTTTTCGAGGTATGTGCGAGTGAATATGTTTATTTTTCATAGAAAAACACGTTTTGGACGGATTTTCGCAAATAACTCAAAAAGTAAGTATGTACATATTTTATCGAAGAAAATATTCCTAGCAATAATATAGCTTATGAAAAAGAGGTGTCAGTATAAGGTCTGTAGACCCAGTAGAAGCAGGGTTGCAGCTAATGAAAAATAGGTTCTTATTCGTCAAATACCAAATCGAATATTTCAACGTAAAATAACCAAAAAAATAAAGCACTTTTCGGGAAACACTCATCATAACTCTTTTAAAGTGTTTAAAAAAAATTTTTTTTGGTGTTTTTAAAACAGTTTCTAGCGTGAAAAGTAAGCAAGTTACGCTGAAAATAAAATCGTTCCCTTTTTTTTGGCAAAAGAAAGTCATGAAAATTAATTGTTACCGCTTCACACGTTACTTTAGATAAATGTATTGTTTATACAGGGTGTCTCCGAAAATAGTGCGTTCCTTTAAGGTGTGGATATAATACACAATTTAGAACAAAAAGGTGTTGTAACATTTTTTCCTAAAGTTAACCGTTTCAACAAAAATTACGTTGTTCTCCATAAGAGTAAATTTTTATTTTCATAAATTTATATGACCTGGCAACATGGCGTAGAAGAACCTGTGACTGTGAAATGTAATCTAATGGGACCCCTTGTTTATTTACTAATTGAGTATCAATTTGCATATCAAAATGTATTTTCGTTTTTTGGTCAAACGGCTGAATTTAGAATAAAATGTTATAAGACTTTTTTGCTCTACATTGTGCTTTCTATCTATACCTTTAAGGAACGCACTATTTTCGGGGAAACCCTGTATATGATCTGTAAGTTGCATTGGTTCAAAATGCTTATTTTTGAAAGGGGTTTTGTTGAAAGGCCTCGAACGAATCACTAGTCACGAGTATGTATATGCAAATTTTGAACAGCCATATCTTAACCAATTTTTGTCTTCCAGAAAATCAAAAAATTCCAAATATTTAAAAAAGCAACACCTACATTTTTTACTCTTTAAGATATTTGGTATCACTAATAATTTTTAAGTTATTTTGACAAAAGTCTTTTTTTCAAAATTAAAGATTTAAAAAAATTTACTTTAAAACCAAATTTTTTCACAAATAAGCACTTTGAACTGATGAAACTTACAAACACAAACAATACATAAAGTTACTTGTGAAGTGGTAACGATTAATTCCATTTGGGCTGTTAATTAGAGGGAGTTTTTAGAATATTTTTAACCAAAAAAAAGGAACAACTGTATTTTGAGCGTAACCTGCTTACTCTTGCTGCTGGAAACTTAAAAAAATAATAAAAATAAACGTTTTCTTAAACACTTTAAGAAAGTTGTAATAAGTTTTCCCAGAAAAGTGTTTCATTTTTTTTATTTCACGTTAAAATATTCGATTTGGAATTTGAGATATAAGAGCTTATTTTTCACTATAGTCTGTTTTTAAACAAGAGGAGTCATTCAAATTTCCCGCGCCGTACACCTTGTTTGTAATTGGTACAACCTCAGGCAATTTTACTCATATCAAATTTTGACACTATTGGCATTTCATAGGTCAGTTTATTTATTTTATCAGCAATTTTTGTATTTTCTGCGTTCTTCCTTTTATTTTTAGATTTTTAGTCAAGATTACCGTCAAAGGCCGATATGATCAACCAAAAAAGAAGATTTATCTGATGATATTTCTAGTGACTTTCTTGGGTGTGAATCTGCCATTTAGTTTACCTACTCCTCTTGGTTTTAAAACAAAGCTTAGCAATAACTCTGCTTCTACTGGGTCTACAGACCTGACACATATACCATTTTTTCACTTTTTTATAAGCTATATTTACTATTTGCTAATTTTTTTTCAATAAAGTACCTACTTTTTGAGTTATTTGCGAAAAACCGTATAAAAACGTTTTTTTTTTTTGTTGAAAAATGAACATATTCACTCGCAAATATCTCTAAAAGTATTGACTTAGTGAAAAACGCTATAAAATAGAAGTTGCTTAGAATTAGTCAGTTTATCCAATTCCGGACTTATTTGAACGTATTTGTTTTCATACCCTATAACCGACGAAACTCACCTCCAGATCAAAAGCACATATCGGCACAATATCACTTTTTTTCTTTAACATATTAGCTATAGGTACGTGTCCCAAATTTTATGTCAAACCAAGCGTTTCTTCAAAATTCTGACCAAAAACCCTAAGTAAATTAAACGAAAATATAAAATGAATTTTTCAAACAAATATTTTAAGTCGGTATGAGAAATTTTAATTTAACAGATGAAATCAAATAAACACAATTCAACTCGTAAAATATTTAGACCCTTGCTTGGTAATCCAGCTGAACAGGTAAAGAACCTACCTTTTATGTAGTTTATAATCTGAGAGGATGGAATATTTTACCAAAATATTCCATCCTCTAAGTTTACAATAGACCTTTTCTACCTGTCCTCAAAAGATCGGTATTTTTAACTCGTGGCAACGTCGAAAAGCGGCAAAATGATGGGAAATACACATTTTTATGTGGTGGAAGTCAAAATGGTTATGAAGTGTAAAAATTTTTGTATATAATTTAAATTTTTAAAATTAAAATTTTAGAAAACTGAGAACGATACAGGGCGTTAAAAAATGCGCTCAACAAACATACACGAATTAAAATTCGAAAATGATAGTATTTCTTGGTGATGCCAAATGACTGCAACATGAAAAGATGACATAATGATAGCGGGATGTATATATATATATATATATATATATATATATATATATATATATATATATATCAAATAGATGAAATAGAGAATGTGGAAAAATCCCCTTACGAACAATTCACACATCCACCATTTCGGGCTGGGAAAAATTTTTCGAATAGAATCAAAGATCCAAACACCAGTTCTTAGAAATGTGTTTCGCCCTCTTCAACCTCTCTGGGCTCGTCGGTAAAGACAAGAGGTTGAATATCTTTAGACACATTCTAATCAAAAAACAACATTCGAGACCTAGACATAGAAGGTGCGTAAGTCTACGGCAAATCCGACAATGACAGTCTCAAGTTTTAATTCCCTAATTACTTAATGTTCATAAGGGGTGAATTGTTCGTAAGGGGATTTTTCCACATTCTCTATTTCATCTATTTGATTTCGTACGAGTGGTCGTTAAACCAATAACCTTGGATCTTTGGTTCACTGAGTGTGTTTCAAAGATCTACATCTTATGTTTTTAAATATATATATATATATATATATATATATATATATATATATAAGATGAGAAGCTATTGGTTTAACTATTTATTTTTTGATATATATATATATATATATATATATATATAAAAAACCTTATCCATGAACCAACGTAATGTAAAAGTATATAACATTTAAGTGTATAGTTAATATTTAAAAAACTTTAGTACAGCCAAAGACAAGACCATGTGGTAACAGTCATATATAAAAAACAAGTGGAAAAAAGCCGGCTTGCTTTTTTTGAAGTCAAGAATGAACCAAGAAAAAACCAGATTCACTTCCAAAAATTTAGTAGTATTTAAGCATACTTCATTTTAACTTTAGGTAACATCATTAAATGAGTAGAATGCTAATATGCAACTTTAAAAATTTAAGGTCAAATAGTTACCAGCAGGTCATCCTAGCCCAACCGACACACAAAAGAAAATGGAGTTTGAATTATCAGGTGTAAACTGACATCTCGCCAAGAGGCAGGCAACCTTTAAAAAATTATAACAAAGAGTGACTGACAACTGCAGTGCAGCGCGGTAAAATTTAAATTGATGTAATTAAAACAGTTATAAAAGTGTTTAAAAAGTGAAAGTAATATCAAGAAGTAATCAAGGGATGTACCTTATACCTCGTAGACAAGAATCACAGTTTATTTTAAACAAGTGAGGGCACTTCACACAATTATATGGAAAAGTGCCTACGTTAGTACTGGTAATCCAGTTAACTAACTAATATATAAGATAGTACAACAGTATAACTCCCATATATCGCAGCTCAAAAAGCAAGAAAAAAATATGCAATAATTTAAGAAAATTTATAAATCAGTTTAGCAAATTGTAATTTATAATTAATATCAATAATGCAAAATTTTATCCTATGGCAAAATTTTAAATTGTACATCTAATAAGTAAACTGTTATTATCAAAAAAAAGTGGGAAAAGCTTGAAAAAACCACCAAAAACTTTTTTACAATAAAATAATTTAAGTGAATAACATCGACTGATTCCGCAAGATCACTATTAAAGAAGTGGAAAAAGCCTGAAAACCACAAAACTTTTTTACAATATAATAATTTGAGTGTAATAATACCAACTAATTCTGCAAAATCAATGCATGGTATATTTGACTCAAGTTACTGATGTCAGTTCTCTTGTTAAGTACATTAGAGGTTTTTAATATGAAACACATCTCTAAGAACTGTCTTTTCGACAGGTTGCGTTCATTGCAAAGGATCTTGGCTTCATCAAAGTCCACCTTATGTTTTGTATCTATTGCATGTTGGGCTAAGGCACAAGTTGGTTTTTTCAAATTGATATCACTACGGTGTGAAATTAAACGTGATTTTAAAGCTCGCTTTGTCTGCCCTACATAACATGCGTCACATTCAGCACAAGGTATGTGGTAGACCACATTAACTTGTTCCAAAGGGGACAAGGGTGTTTTAGTCTTAGAGAACAAATTTCTGACTGTTCTTGCGTTCTTAATTGCAATCTTAACAGGAATATTATTATTTTTATATAGTTTAATAAGTTTATCAGTAACCTGAGGAAAATAAGGAAGTGAAGAAAACTGGGAAACAGGAGTCCCAAGATTAGTAGTAGGCAGAATTGTGATGTTAACAGTATTATTCGATATTGATCTAAGTTGGTCACCATTGGGTATGTCGTTCAGAGAAGAACCGTAGCTTTGGGAAAAAAGAAATTTATTGATAAGGGAGGAAGGGTAGGAAGGTGATCTTGCGGAATCAGTCGATGTTATTCACTTAAATTATTTTATTGTAAAAAAGTTTTTGGGGGTTTTTTCAAGCTTTTCCCACTTTTTTTTGATAATAACAGTTTACTTATTAGATGTACAATTTAAAATTTTGCCATAGGATAAAATTTTGCATTATTGATATTAATTATAAATTACAATTTGCTAAACTGATTTATAAATTTTCTTAAATTATTGCATATTTTTTTCTTGCTTTTTGAGCTGCGATATATGGGAGTTATACTGTTGTACTATCTTATATATTAGTTAGTTAACTGGATTACCAGTACTAACGTAGGCACTTTTCCATATAATTGTGTGAAGTGCCCTCACTTGTTTAAAATAAACTGTGATTCTTGTCTACGAGGTATAAGGTACATCCCTTGATTACTTCTTGATATTACTTTCACTTTTTAAACACTTTTATAACTGTTTTAATTACATCAATTTAAATTTTACCGCGCTGCACTGCAGTTGTCAGTCACTCTTTGTTATAATTTTTTAAAGGTTGCCTGCCTCTTGGCGAGATGTCAGTTTACACCTGATAATTCAAACTCCATTTTCTTTTGTGTGTCGGTTGGGCTAGGATGACCTGCTGGTAACTATTTGACCTTAAATTTTTAAAGTTGCATATTAGCATTCTACTCATTTAATGATGTTACCTAAAGTTAAAATGAAGTATGCTTAAATACTACTAAATTTTTGGAAGTGAATCTGGTTTTTTCTTGGTTCATTCTTGACTTCAAAAAAAGCAAGCCGGCTTTTTTCCACTTGTTTTTTATATATGACTGTTACCACATGGTCTTGTCTTTGGCTGTACTAAAGTTTTTTAAATATTAACTATACACTTAAATGTTATATACTTTTACATTACGTTGGTTCATGGATAAGGTTTTTTTACTATGTACATCTTATCGTTTGCTACATGTCTTTTTAAGGTAACGCTAGTGCTTGTTTACCTCTCTTTTGGATGTTGTCTCTTATACCACTCTTTTTGTAGATGAACTGATGATGTCTACTGAGCAGTAGACGAAACGTCTTCAATAAATAGATGAAGTAGCTGAATTCTTTGTCTCTTTTTTCACCCACTTGACCGATAAAACCCTACACTTACGAGTGCTCCTTTGTTATATTGGAATTGACGGTCGTACTCCTTTATGATATATATATATATATATATATATATATATATATATATATATATATATATATATATATATATATAAAATGAAATGATGTTGGATAATCGAGTACAAATATAAAAATAAATAATTATTAGTATTAGCCAATGATTTTGCTATTATATATATATATATATATATATATATATATATATATATATATATATATATATATATATATATATATATATATATATATATATATATATATATATATATATATATATATTAAATAGAATTGTGCTTAAGGGTGAACCTTGTGGTGGAAGGCCCTTGGTTGCAGTTATAGGTCCAATGAAAGATCTATCATTGCCTCTGGTATATATCAGTCTATTTTGAATTAATTTGTGAATTACATTGTTCAGGTCTATAGGAATTTGAATGTTGTTCATTTTCTGATATAATTTGTAAAAATTGACATTATCGTATGCTGATTTTATATCCAGGAAAACTGCTATTACTGATTCTGATAGTGTAAAGGCATTATATACATAGGTTGACAAGTATGCAATGTTGTCATTTATTCCTTTCCCTTTACGAAAACCTGTTTGGCTTTTGCTGAAAAGGTTTTTGTTTTCAATAGTGTGGTCCAAACGATTTTTGATGATGATTTCCATAGTTTTAGCTACGCATGAGGAGAGTATAATTGGTCTAAAACTCTCAGGTGATGTGGGTTGTTTATGTGGCTTTAAGATTGGTATGATGTTGAAGTTTTTCCAATCCTGTGACAGCAATGTTTATTAGTAAATGCTTCATTCTAAAAGGAAGGTTTTTAATCATTAGATAGGATATGTCATCCATACCTGGGGCTGATGATTTTTTATTGTTTATGGCCCAATTAAATTCATGAATTTTGAAAGGGGGACTGGTGTTATCTTCATTTATTTCCAATATTTCGAAGTTTGGGTCAATGTCCACTGAAGACATTTTATTTAAAATGTCTTGCTTGAGATGGTCTGCATAATTTTCATATTTTGTTTTATTATTTGTATTTGAGAATTTTTTAATTTTTTGCCAGACGTAACTACTGTTGGTTTCTCTCTTTAGTGATGCACAAAAAATTTTGAATTTTTCTTTTTTCTTGTTGTTAAGCCTCTTCCTTGTTTGTGCTGTTATTCTTTTTACATTAATGTAGTTTTCTAGGGTTGGGGCGTTGTTGAATTTTTCTATAGAGGCTTTTCCTTCTCTTATCCATTCTGCACATTCTTCGTCCCACCATGGATTTCCTGTCTTCTGAGTTGTCCCACAGTTTTTATATGGTATAGCATTTTCAGCTGCCTTGTTGATAATATTACTCCAAACATTGTAGGTGACTACGTCCTGCGCCTCAAGTTGATTTGCTATGTTGTTGTAAAATAGTTCCCAGTTTGCTTTATTAAAATTTCTTGTTTTGTAAGTGCCGAGATGGATGTTTGTAAAGCTAGTGTTGTTTTTCATGTTCACTTCTAGGACTGTAGGAAAGTGATTGCTATTACCGCAGTCTGAAAGATTGTACCATGTTGTTTTTAAGGCTAGACCACTATTTACTATTGTTAAGTCTACTGCACTCAAGTGATTATTGGGATTTTGAAGGAGAGTTGGGGATCCGTCGTTCATTTTCACCATGTCATTGTCCATTATGAACTCAGAAATAATTTTCCCACCTCTGTTGGTTGGGCATTTGTCCCAAATAGGATGGTGTGCATTAAGATCTCCCATTATAATGGTTTTATTTGATGGTGAGTTATTATATATGTCAGACATATTCATGTCAGACATATTCATGATTTACATGAATATCAGAATTGCTGTACACTGTTGTTATATATACTTCACCTATTTTAACAATAATTATGTATTGGATATTTTGTGTACTAACAATTTTGACATTATCATGTAAAATATTATTTCTAATGGCTATTGCCACTCCTCCATAGCCGTCGTCCCTATCAGCTCGAATAATTTTATAAGATTTAAGTGTAAACTGTTTAGGTGTTTTTTAACCAGGTCTCATTTAGTAAAAGTACATCTGGATTTTCCTGTGCTACTAAGTTCATTAAATTTGTTCTATTAGAATTGATGCTTCGTAGATTCCATTGTATTATTTTAAATTTGTGCATTATTGTGTTTTTACTTGTCAGATAAGTCAGCCAGGTCCATTGAAGATGGTCCTGGTCTGGTGTTTTGCCAAAGGAAATTTCTTATTGTATTTCTATTATTTTCAGAAGTGTTTGAAAGATAATTGATAATTTGTTTCATTTCCTCCTCTTGAGTTAATGAAATTTTGTTAGAATTTTTAAGTGCACTAATAGGCTGATGTGTGTTAGATTCATAATGTGGACTGAAAGTTATAGACTGTGAAGATTTCTGGCTTGTTGGCTGTCCATTGGGGAAATTTAGACATTCTTCATGAGCTTTTTTGTCATAACCCTTTTGGATAATTCTTTTTTATTTGGGTTGTTAGTCAAGGCTTGTTGGTAAGTTCTTGTTGTAGTTGTATTGGCTGTAAAATGTTGGGTTCCTCTTTCTGAGGGTTCAGTATATACCTCTGGATTATCTGCCAGTGTTTTGTTTCCCCGTACAAGTGGAAATTCAGCTTTATTAATATAGTACTCTCCTTTTACTTCACATTGCTTTTTCACTATTTCGTTTGCATCATAATATGTTATGTTTTCAAATGCCATCATTTCTTTGATATTTTTTTGTCTATTATATTCCGGACACAATTTTGACGTAGACCTATGTTCTTGTTTACAGTAAAAGCACTTTGTAATGCATGTAAAATTTTGCGTTTCTTCCGAGTGCTTTTCCTCTCGACAGTTAAAGCATTTTTCTTTACTTTTGCAATTGTTTCTCGTATGGCCAAAGCGAAGGCACTTGTAGCATTGTGTTACTGGGGGCACATATACATTAACTGGTCTTTCTAGTCCATAAAATTGTATGGATCGCGGTAGTCTGACCCCTCTAAAGGTAAGGAGTACTGTAGCTGTCGGTTCATATGATACATTGTCTTTCTGAATAGCCTTTCTGGTGAGACGTCTAGCATTTAGTATTTCTATACCCTGATATGCTTTGCAGCATTTTAGTAGCTCATCTTCTTTAATGTCTATATCTATCTGTCGTACAATGCCTTTACACGTAACAAAGTTGTATGGTATGAAAATTTTATAGCCCTTTTCTATAAGTGTCTTATTATCTACAAATCTGTTAGCAGATGTGGCATTTATGAATTCAATACATACCCTATTTAGACCTTTATTTTTAATCCCTTTTAGATCTGTTAAGCTCAAGTTAAAGATATCCCTAGCTATTTTTATGTTGTTGACTTTACCAATGTTGAATCCCACTTTTTCAGTGGACTCCAAGTACACAAAAAATGGACCATTATCATACTGCGAGTATTTAATTGTTGGTGTTTTTATCATATTCTCATTTAATGTGGTTGTACCGCCTTTATCAAGTGGAATGTCGGGGGGGGGGGAGGTCCCCCCGGTGTCACCCATAATAAGAAACTACAAGTCCAACAGTAGCAAAAATTCAATAAAATTAAACTTAAGTCAAAATCTGAACCAATCAAAAGCAAATACAAAATCGATCAAAAGCAAAAACAATAGTTGGAAACAATGCTCAACTTACCAGAGGCACGTGCACAACAAGTTTTGTTAATTTTGGAGCAAATCGCGGCGAAAAGTCTTATCCCCGCAAACGATAGTCACAGGTTTGTCTATTTCAAATTTTCTTCCAAAAAATCAAACGTCAAACACAACAAAAATCACCACTGCGAAAAGAAGCCGAGGCTGTTCATCCCAGCGGACCTCGACTTCCTATCAGTGATAAACAAAAAATTAACAAAAAAGTAACAACTGTTTTCAAATTAAATTAGGTTTGATAAGGTTTTTTCAGCAAAAATCAAAAACTGACAACTACTCGCGAATAAGTTGACAATCAATGAATTTTCAATTTTGAGTTCAAATTGTTAATATAATAAATTCATTGTCACCGAATGCAATATTATACACATTATTGCACTGTGTTTGGCGTAACTTTGGCGTATTTCTCTGAAAATTGTATTATATTTTTTTTTACAAAATTTTGAATAATAATTGTTTGTAGAACAATATTAACAGTTGATTTCAAAACAGATTTCAATTCTCTACAAATAGTTTCTTATGACTTTTGATGTAAAATAATTAGGGAAGCAGGAATTCAACAGTTTAGAATTTTACATTGAGTTTCCTATGGCCCGAGTTCCAATTCACCACCCGGTATATAGAAAAAGTTAACCTCACTTCATCCTTATAACAGCGTTAATTAATTTTATTCTTTGATCTAATTTTTTGGAAATGAGGAAAATAAAAGTATTTCACATCACTAGCTATCTACGTATTTTTACAGTGAACAACACAACAAATAACGTGATAAGCCATTTTTTTAAATGTCCCATTTAAACATACAATAAAGCGTTCTTACAAAGATTCAAGCAACCGCCACCATGAGCAGGGCGGTCGATTTTGCTTTGACACTTTGTTAACGCTCGGAGCGAATAGAAGGTACTACCCACATAACAATGATGTTCGCATCATGTTTTAAGCATATCCTACCAACATTCGTCGAAGTATATCCTTTTTAGTATATGAGTAGTACAAGCATAGCATGTATCATAAAAATCATTCTAAATGTCATGTTCTTTGCATGTGCTTCAAAGAATATTCTTGCACCGAATATACTGAGCACATTCGTGTACGTAGTATCTTGGATTGTTCGTAAAAGTTTATTCTTAGAATATACCTTAATCGAATAGTCTTAGTATATGCGTAAGTATATTCAAAAGTATATGCTTAACACATATTTGTATATAATTTTAAAATATCTTAAAAAGAATATACTGTATGTACCTATAGGAAGAAGAATAATGTTAGCCTATAGATTATCAACTTCGCGTTAAGAATAATTATTAAAGTTTAGTTATTTTGGTAGGTGCTACTGAACTATCTAATTCATTTTTCTTAAACCGTTTTAATTGTATGGTAAAAAAGTTTAAAACTCAATTCTATTGAAGAAAAATGAGAAATTCTCGTTTCGTTTTCATTTGAGTTTAAATCATGAGTATTTTTACCTATAATTTTCGGGAATCCGGAAACGGCCATTCATTGTCATTCTGACCCTTGCATTGCATATTTTATACCTGCACAAGCACAAAGGAAGGGGGTAGGTGACAAGGGCAAAATATGAAAATAGTTTCCATTTCAGTTTCCAGTACAGTTAGGCATTTATGTCTACACTGTTAGGACGAAGCGAAGACGAAGTATTTGTAGCTACAAGAACTAAAACATTTTTTTTATTGTTGTAATATTTACAATCTGTCCTTAACTAAGAACAATAGGTAAATTCTTTGACAAAAATTAATTTGATGTCAAAAATTCAACCACACAAAAAACTTCTGCAATAAACAACCGTGCTGTGTCAAATGCGCAGAACCTCAGTACACTAAAGAATGTCCAAGGAAAACCAGAGACAATAATGTTAAATGTGCTAACTGTGGTGAAAATCACCCCGCAAATTATAGAGGGTGTGAAGTTCACAAACAATTACCAAAACTTAAATTCCCTAACTTGAGACGACATAACGCGAGGACAAACCAAGATAGAACTACAACAGTCAACTATGTGCAACCTGGAATAACATATGCACAAGCAACGCAAGCAGTTAACCAGCAAGCCTCCAACCAAACTACTACACAACATATTATACCAAATCAAACTAATAACCACACAGACATGTCAGAACTGAAAGACATGTTAAAAAAACTAACGGAACAAATGAGCACTATGCTCAACCTCCTAACCATGATTCTCAACCAGAAATGAATCAGATACTAAAGCTAGTAAACCTTTAAAAGGGTAAACCCTGTAGTTGGCTGTATACCTTTGTTAAGACAACGTAGAATGAAGTAAACACTTCTGTTGTATGTAGGTATATAATTTATTAAAAAATTCTTAAAATTTATCCACAAGGGAGTGGAAGTACAACAAAACGTTTTCGGTCAAACTGACCATCCTCAGTGTAAACCTGGAAATAAATGAACCACTTAGATTGAAATGCAAAAGGGTGAAATTTTGACAATTAAAAAAAAGAAAATGTGGTTACTTACGTCCAGTGTACAAGTAATTGAAACTAGCCACTTGAATAGGTGTAAAACCTCAAAATAACATTATTGCTACATTATGAGCTGTGTAGTAATCGACAATAAGTCGATGTCTTAAGATTAAAATTATATCACATGTGGATGTATGTCATCCTTGCTCGGAATTTACACAAGGTTGTGATCAGGTGAGAGGTTAACAACCAACTGATTAGACAGATTGGTGCCTGAAAATTCATGACAAGATGTCAAAGAAGATAGGTGGATTTCTCAAATGTCAACCAGAAAATTTGACAGAGTGAATTAATATTTAACTTAATTATTAAATTGGGAATATGCCACTATTAAAAATGTTTGTTATGAATTCTAAGTTGTAAATAAAGGTTAATAAGCTGTAATAATATATTCATTAATGCACCGAAAACAAAGGCAAAATTCTACTCATATGCTGTGACGTAATAGACTGTTTGTCAACTGTATAGGACTAAGAATAATTATATTTATTTGAGTAAAGTTATAATGAATGAATATTATTGAAAATTACAGTGGAACCCCGTTAACTCGGATTAACCGGGACCGCGGCCGATCCGGGTTATCGAAAATTCGGGTTAGCCGGAGAAAATGGTAAAAATTATTAAAATATGGTATGCTTACAGATAAACTCCGTTATAATTGGCACACAGACACTTGTAAACCACGTTCGCGTTCCACACATACAAAGCGTCGTCGAGAGTCTCATTTTTAGCTTTCTTAGCTTTGCACCGATTGTCCAAACTGTCTTTTGTTATCATTTTGAAACAAAAACAACATTTTAAATTTTATTGCCATTACGTAGACAAAAAATCCAAACACAAAATCTGAATATATTTACGCGGAACGAACAATGAGACTTTACTACACACACACAATACCGTCTCGCAACGAGAACGAACTTATGTTATTTAATAAGAGTGAAGACTAAGGCCATTGTTTGAAAAATAATTTCTTAATAGTCTTTTCTAAACAATGCTAGACAGTTTCAAGTAAATAAAGGATACTACAGATGCCTATTGGTTTCGATAACACGAGAATGAGCGTTGTCTGTCATGCCAGTTATATTATGTATCAAATTACACAAATACGCATTATCTCTCATTGTATAATGTGTTTGACATTGAAAATTGAAACGAATGAACTACATAGGAATTCGCTAAAACGACAAATTTTTACGAAGTTTATTATGATAAATAAAATTAGCCTGAAAAATATAAGATATTATAGTATTCGAACAATATGTTTATAAGGAAAGATAAAAGAAAATATTTTAAGATGTTGAAAAGAAATTGGAAAATCCAGCATAAAGGACATACATTTTTATTGTTGTAATGTTTGTCTGATAAAAATCGGTCCGGGTTAGCCGGACTTCCGGGTTATCGGGGGCCGACTTATCGGGGTTCCACTGTATATAGAAAAATTTTTTTATATAGAAAATTTTTTAAATATGACATCTTAATAGAGTAGCAGCTGTAGAGTTGGAAGAAATGCTAATAGGGAATGGTCGGTTGCATATGTTTCAGGGAACCAACGAATATAATGAGGAAATACCAATCTATAGATCTGTAATGTAAATTATTGGAGGTATTAAAGGAAATGGTATTAAATGAGGAAGTGGAATTGAAAAAACCTATGTACATATTTTGATCAAGAAATTTTTTAAAAATTTTTGTTATGACTGAATATAAAAAGTTTGTCGCATATAGAACTATTGAAATTCTAAATGTAGAAAAATTATTAAAACGGGTGATAAGGTAAGTTGCCTATGTTCAGTGGACCAGGGCCGGACTGGCTCATGAAAAAGGCGCCAACCCAAATTCTAAAAAAGGCGCCCACCTAATATCTAAACAATGGCGCCAGACCCCCAGAAATGGGTGACAGAGATAAGATATTACTGGCAATTCTTTTGAAATTGAGGGAAGACATGGAGACACTGGAGATCAGAGTAATTATATTATCATAGCCACCCATTATTAACAGTAATGGGGGGCTATGATAATATAATTACTCTGATCTCCATAGCCCCCCCTTACTGTTAATAATGGGGGACTATAGAAGTAGGAACATCAGGCAAATCGTGAAAGTAATCTTCATGGGTATGGACATCCACCTCTCACTGAGGAGTACGAACGCGGGGACGCAGAAGTTGATTGTGAATGGAGGTGGAAAATCCTACGCCGAGTTGCTAATCAAGGGTAGCGCAGACACGAGAAAGGAGGGGATTAGCGTCAAAAGCGCTAAGAAGACTAGGGGCGGGGACCTCAACCTCTAAGCGGCAGAAAAAGAACAAGTCGAGCACCTGAAGAAGACTATCGTGGCCCGCACTGAGAGAAACACAGTAGAAGATATCCGGAGCTATCAGGACCAGGTGAAAATATTTTATATAGACAGAGATGTCACAAAGGAAGAAATCCTGAAGATGGTTCGGAGGTATACCGGCAGCAGGAAGCCTAACGACGTCAAACTCGTCTCTATGGGAAAATGGAGGAGTCAATACAACCTTTACAGTCGGAATAGGCGCTGGAAAGAGGAAATATACCCTTTGACCGGAAGTCGTGCAAGATACGAGAGAGTCTGCATGTGCCTCAGCGGTGCCTCAGATGCCTGCAATTCGGGCATAGTAAAACCGACTGCAAGGGAAAAAACAAGGGACTCCCGCTACCGATAAGGCAAGGGGGCACTAGGCACATGATTAAAGTAGTGAGGCGACTTTCTGCCTTACGTGTAAAGTCCGGTCACAGAGTCGACAGCTTACAGTCCTCGGAGTATAAAAAACTGATCCAGGAAAAGCGTGGCCTCAAGAGAAACCCTGCCAGAAAGGACGAAGAAAAGGTGGATGAATGCACCTAGGACCGGGAATCAGACAAAAACCATCTAATACGAAGTTCCTTCAAATAAATGTGGGAAGGGCGAGGACCGCTCACGATGTTACAGAAACACTTGCACGAAGAGAAAGTTGTGACGTGATCCTCTGTCAGGAGTCCAATGTAAAGTTGGTATCTCGACAAAGAATCAGTAAACGTAGGAGATCCGATGGGACAGGGAAAAACCTATCAGAATGGATCCACGCCACAGGGATTACTTTGCTAAATGACAGTAAGGCACCTACGTTTGTGAGAGATAATAGTGAATCCTTTCTGAACATCTCACTAGTTTCAACGTCACTTCTAAACAGGGTCATAAGCTAGACTGTTTTGGAAGAAGAATCGCTCAGCTTACATAAATATGTGAGTTTTGAAATAACGAGCAAAAGGAAGAAACAGGAAGATAGAGATATCGATCTAAAGATAAAGATACTTTTAAATGAGGAAGTTTTTATGGATGCTTTTGGCTTGATTGGTCCGAGATGCGAGGATGTAAGTAAGTTGATGGAGGGTCTAAGTGCGACATCACAGTTGGCTTATGTGAAGTCAAATGGGAGGTATGAAAGGAAACAACCATACTGGTGGAATGAGCGGCATGAATATCTGAGGACAAATTGTATTAGAGTAAGAAGGGTACAACAAAATTCAACTCGTATCAGTATCAGATTAGCTTTAAAGGTAGCAGATTAGATAAAGAATGCCTGATATGAGTTTAACGAGTTGAATTTTGTTGTACCTACTGGCCTTATTATGTAGCACTCTAGGGCGCAACAATCTTATATGTATAATATAAAAATAAAAATTGTCTTCGAGAGCGCCGCTCGTTGCATCTAAGCTATTTATTAAAATAGAATCAGCTGGGATTGATACCTACGAAAGGCGCCTGAATCGCAAAAATGGTCTTAGAGGGCGGCACGCATCGCATCTAAGCTATTTGATTATCTGATACCTGATACATGTTGACAAGTTGTATTTTGTTCATTGTCTGGCTTCATTATTTAGGATTCTGGAGCGCAACAATCCAGTATGTATACCGTAGTTATGGAGCGCAGAAAATACACCTGTATAATTTAGGTCAATAATTGTGGGATGTAACATGTAAAACTCTTTATATCAGATATAAGATAATCAAATAGCTTAGATGAGAGGCGCAGTGCCCTCGAAGACCATTTTTACAATTTGGGCGCTTTTCGTAGGTATAAATATCCGCTATTTCTATTATATTAGAAACAGCGGAAATTGATACCTATATGTCTTCGAAGGCGTCGATAAAAATTTTCTTCGAAGGCGCCGCTCGTTGCATCTAAGCTATTTATTAAAATAGAGTCAGCGGAGATTGATACCTATCAAAGGCGCCTGAACCGAAAACATTGTCTTCGAGGGCGCCGCTAGTTTCATCCAAGCTATTATAAAAGAAACAGCGGATATTAATACATATGAAAGGCGCTCAAATCGTAAAAATGGTCTTCGAGGGCGCCGTCCGTCGTAGCTGAGCTATTTGATTATCTGATGCCTGATACAAGTTATCTTTTGTTGTACCGACTGGCTTCATTATGTAGGATTCTGATTACTGAGGCCTGTAAAAAGATGTTTTATGGGAATGGTATCTGCGTCATCTTTGTGTAAAGGTTCAAAAAAAAATTGTCCAGTTTAATTTTTTTATGGATAGATAGGTACTAACGAAGGCAAAAGGCGCACCGGCCCGAGGGCCGGAGGGCCGGCGGGCCAGTCCGGGCCTGCAGTGGACAAATAAATGAAATATAATTACTGTTTTGAAAATAAATTGTGTGAATTGTTAAATGGATAAAGACTGATATTAAATTAGGAAAATTGCGCTGAAAGAAATGTACATGTTTTGATCAAAGAAAACAAAAAAAATTAATTTAGATTGTAAGCTCTAAATGTAAAAAGAATATGCCACATATATTAAACTATTGAAATTCTAGATTGAATATTGTATTGACCAAAGTTGATATTAAGTAAATTTATTAAATGCTGATAGCTAAGATTTATTTTTTAATTTTAATCTAAATGAAAAAATAGAATGAATCAATTAAAAATGTTGGAAATGCAACAAATTTTTTTTTTCCTTTTTTTGGTTATTGTCTATATTAGAATGTCATATCTGAAAAGATCAAGGGTTCCATGGTGTGATTTTGATATAATGAGAAAATGATTATGTTAAGTGAAAATAATTAGAGAATGAGATGAAAGAGATAGAGTCTTGCCTGGAGCACAGAGTGAAAGAAACTGAAAGATACAAAAGAATATTTGATTGGGTATATTGTTTGGGTTTTTGTTTATTTTAGGTTTGTAGTGGTATGTATAGGAAAGAAGGCCAATGTGAGGGTGGATAAAATATAGAATTATGGAAATAATTGTCTATGAATTGGGGTGAAATCACGGTTAAGAGAAAGTTGACGGTTAACACAGTTTGGACTTGTCCTTGCGTCCCTGACAATCTCTAAATCCTCATATAGATCTAAACGAAGGGTATTCTTATCTTGGATGTTATGAATCAAAGTCACACCATCGGGGATGTTAAGGTGGTGTTTGTTGACTTTGAGATGGTGAGAGAAAGCTGATGTATTGTCACGTTTAGTGTGTTCTGCTGTTCTAGTAGATAGTGATCTATAGGTTCTTCCTACATAAGAGGCATCACAATCAGAACAAGATAATCTATAAACACCACTACGATTCATAAAGTTAATTGGATCTTTAGTGTTAGATAATGTTTTGTTGAGAGTGTTATTGACTTTGAATGATATGTGGACATTGTCCGAAGAACAGAGAATGTGTTTGATCTTCTCAGATATGACAGAATTATGAAAAGGTAGGGACCTATAAATTGGTGTGATGACTGGGTTTGAATTGTAAGCTAGTTGCTGAAGGCGATTGGATTCTCTTTTCCGGATGAGCTTGTCGATTATATTAGGGTTGTAATCATTGTTGACTGCTATTTGTTTGATTATATTAAGTTCCTTGTTAAATTCAGCTGTAGATAGAGGCAGTGTATGTAGTCTGTGGATGAAACTCCTAAAAGCAGAATATTTTTGAGACAATGGGTGGTTGGATGAAGAATGGATAACATGATCAGTTTGAGTAGGCTTGCGGTAAATACCAAAGTTGAACTGGTTGTTGAGTCTGGTAATATAAAGGTCTAGAAAGTTAATGGCATTAGATGATTCTAGTTCCATAGTAAATTTGATATTGGGATGGATTTGATTGATTTTGAATAAAAGGTGATTAGCTGAGTCTTGCTGACCATCCACAAAAACGAGACAATCATCTACGTAACGGAACCAATGTAGACGACGGAACTAATGTAAACAACCAGATGGTTTAGCAATGGGTAGTTGCTTATCCCCCTTTCTAGCTGATGTTTTTATGGATCATTTAGAATCCAATTATATCATGAAAAATCCTGAAGTTCTACATTGGTTCCGTTACGTAGATGATTGTCTCGTTTTTGTGGATGGTCAGCAAGACTCAGCTAATCACCTTTTATTCAAAATCAATCAAATCCATCCCAATATCAAATTTACTATGGAACTAGAATCATCTAATGCCATTAACTTTCTAGACCTTTCTATTACCAGACTCAACAACCAGTTCAACTTTGGTATTTACCGCAAGCCTACTCAAACTGATCATGTTATCCATTCTTCATCCAACCACCCATTGTCTTAAAAATATTCTGCTTTTAGGAGTTTCATCCACAGACTACATACACTGCCTCTATCTACAGCTGACTTTAACAAGGAACTTAATATAATCAAACAAATAGCAGTCAACAATGATTACAACCCTAATATAATCGACAAGCTCATCCGGAAAAGAGAATCCAATCGCCTTCAGCAACTAGCTTACAATTCAAACCCAGTCATCACACCAATTTATAGGTCCCTACCTTTTCATAATTCTGTCATATCTGAGAAGATCAAACACATTCTCTGTTCTTCGGACAATGTCCACATATCATTTAACGTCAATAACACTCTCAACAAAACATTATCTAACACTAAAGATCCAATTAACTTTATGAATCGTAGTGGTGTTTATAGATTATCTTGTTCTGATTGTGATGCCTCTTATGTAGGAAGAACCTATAGATCACTATCTACTAGAACAGCAGAACACACTAAACGTGACAATACATCAGCTTTCTCTCACCATCTCAAAGTCAACAAACACCACCTTAACATCCCCGATGGTGTGAATTTGATTCATAACATCCAAGATAAGAATACCCTTCGTTTAGATCTATATGAGGATTTAGAGATTGTCAGGGACGCAAGGACAAGTCCAAACTGTGTTAACCGTCAACTTTCTCTTAACCGTGGTTTCACCCCAATTCATAGACAATTATTTCCATAATTCTATATTTTATCCACCCTCACATTGGCCTTCTTTCCTATACATACCACTACAAACCTAAAATAAACAAAAACCCAAACAATATACCCAATCAAATATTCTTTTGTATCTTTCAGTTTCTTTCACTCTGTGCTCCAGGCAAGACTCTATCTCTTTCATCTCATTCTCTAATTATTTTCACTTAACCCATCAGAGACTGGCGTTGCCATATGGCAACACAAAACACTGTTTAAAATACTAATTCTTACACGAAAAGTTAAGACCGAAAAACAGAGATTGTGCTACTAGTTATTATGTTAACGTTATTAGATTGTTTGTCTAATTTAGGGTGCCACTAAAACGAAAATTAATTTGTCAAATCAGTTGTTTGTGAGAGCATTTGTGAAATTGTTACTTCAAGATGGACGTCAGATTTGCGTAAGTAAAATAATAATACTAAAAATTCGTATACGTGTTTGATAACAATCAAATATAAAGTCAAAATAACGTGTTTAAAATACTCAATATTGTGAGACCAATTCTTTTAGTTCTTATTTGTTATATTATATCCCAAATACGAGTGTTGCCATACGGCAACGCTAGGACGCGCTATTACCGACTTTTATAATATACTGTTTTTTTTTTAGAAACGGCTTAACACTTGAAGAGGCATTACAAATTACTTACGATGATGACATAGAAATGGTCGAAATCTACATTGAGCCTACAGAGGGTGAGCTGGCTGCTGAAGACTCAGGCGAGGAAGATGGTAATGGACGGTGGTCGATAATTTGTCAAAAGATCAACTTCGCTCACAGGCCGAGGTTGTTCTTTCTAACACAGAAGAAGAGCGACTGGGGAGCAAAGATGGTCCATTTGAGGAAATAGATTTTGAAAGTGTTGGGGATGAAGAATATTTAAAAATTGATTTGACAAAAGTCATTTGAGTTCGTGGCGATATTGAAGCAACAAGCAAACCTTTTCCACAACCTACTTGGGTTGTGGAAGGTGTAACCCAAATGTGGGCTGATAACACCATAGTGACCGTCGCATCAACCTCATATGGGGTTTTACCTGTGAATGAAGTAAAACGCTATTCCCAGGTCGATAAAAAGAACGTACACATAGGCAAACCTCAATTTATTGCGAAATATAATTCTGCAATGGAAGGCACTGATCTTATGAACCAAAACATATCCAGATATCGTATAGGAATCCGTAAAAGAAACGTTGATGGTGCTTTTTTACTTGGCTAATTGACTGTTCAGCGCAAAACAGTTGGAATTTAAAAAGAAAAAAGGGGTACTATGACGCAGCTTTAGCTCAAGCGAGATATTATGAAAACATTTGTCATGGGTACAGAATCCGGCAAACCAAGGGGTCGCCAGAGTTTAAGTATTTCCAGTAGATCCATTAGCAGAGCTTCCGGTGACGTGCGTTTTTGACAATATAGGACATTTCTTAACAAACACCCCTGATAGAAAAAAAAGAGATGTGCAGCTGAAAACTGTAAATCCATCATGTGCAAAATGTGTACTAAATGGAAAGTTGGAGTATGTATAAATAGCAACGTTAATTTTCACACACGATTTTAATTTAATATTCACTTTTTTAACTAACTAAAAACAATTCATGTTTTTTAGCATGTGCTTATTTTTTGATCCTACAGGAGACTAGCGTTGCCATATGGCAACATACTATTTTGAGAAAAATAGATAACAAACATAATAATTTCTTGTTGTTTTAAGCATTACTAATAATTTACTTAATAATTTGTTTAAAATTATTCTATTTTAAAAAAAATTTAAAACTCCGTCCTTGATGGGTTAACATAATCATTTTCTCATTATATCAAAATCACACCATGGAACCCTTGATCTTTTCAGATATGACATTCTAATATAGACAATAACCAAAAAAAGGAAAAAAAAATTTTGTTGCATTTCCAACATTTTTAATTGATTCACTCTATTTTTTCATTTAGATTAAAATTAAAAAATAAATCTTAGCTATCAGCATTTAATAAATTTACTTAATATCAAATTTGGTCAATACAATATTCAATCTAGAATTTCAATAGTTTAATATATGTGGCATATTCTTTTTACATTTAGAGCTTACAATCTAAATTAATTTTTTTTTGTTTTCTTTGATCAAAACATGTACATTTCTTTCAGCGCAATTTTCCTAATTTAATATCAGTCTTTATCCATTTAACAATTCACACAATTTATTTTCAAAACAGTAATTATATTTCATTTATTTGTCCACTGAACATAGGCAACTTACCTTATCACCCGTTTTAATAATTTTTCTACATTTAGAATTTCAATAGTTCTATATGCGACAAACTTTTTATATTCAGTCATAACAAAAATTTTTAAAAAATTTCTTGATCAAAATATGTACATAGGTTTTTTCAATTCCACTTCCTCATTTAATACCATTTCCTTTAATACCTCCAATAATTTACATTACAGATCTATAGATTGGTATTTCCTCATTATATTCGTTGGTTCCCTGAAACATATGCAACCGACCATTCCCTATTAGCATTTCTTCCAACTCTACAGCTGCTACTCTATTAAGATGTCATATTTAAAAAATTTTCTATATAAAAAAATTTTTCTATATAATTTTCAATAATATTCATTCATTATAACTTTACTCAAATAAATATAATTATTCTTAGTCCTATACAGTTGACAAACAGTCTATTACGTCACAGCATATGAGTAGAATTTTGCCTTTGTTTTCGGTGCATTAATGAATATATTATTACAGCTTATTAACCTTTATTTACAACTTAGAATTCATAACAAACATTTTTAATAGTGGCATATTCCCAATTTAATAATTAAGTTAAATATTAATTCACTCTGTCAAATTTTCCGGTTGACATTTGAGAAATCCACCTATCTTCTTTGACATCTTGTCATGAATTTTCAGGCACCAATCTGTCTAATCAGTTGGTTGTTAACCTCTCACCTGATCACAACCTTGTGTAAATTCCGAGCAAGGATGACATACATCCACATGTGATATAATTTTAATCTTAAGACATCGACTCGTTGTCGATTACTACACAGCTCATAATGTAGCAATAATGTTATTTTGAGGTTTTACACCTATTCAAGTGGCTAGTTTCAATTACTTGTACACTGGACGTAAGTAACCACATTTTCTTTTTTTTAATTGTCAAAATTTCACCCTTTTGCATTTCAATCTAAGTGGTTCACTTATTTCCAGGTTTACACTGAGGATGGTCAGTTTGACCGAAAACGTTTTGTTGTACTTCCACTCCCTTGTGGATAAATTTTAAGAATTTTTTAATAAATTATATACCTACATACAACAGAAGTGTTTACTTCATTCTACGTTGACTAAAGCTAGTATTATGTAACGCCAATGGCTTCCCAGCTAGCAAGATAACGTTACATTAACGTTAAAATTAGGTTTTTTTGTATTGTTACGTAACATCTATCAAAAACTGATGTTACTGATACGAAATTTTAATACGTATATTATACGTATGAATTTATTCGTTTCTGAAACTTGGCTCTTTGGTAGGTTTTAATGCGTATGAATTTATTCGTCTCTAACACGTGGATTTTTGGTAGGTATAGACACGTATAAGATCTCGTTTGAGATTGCAGCGCCATCGCGTATTTATTTTGAACCTTTCATTAATACCTAACCTTACATTTCCGTGATTAAAATCGTGTTTGTTTTTATGGAGTATGGAGTTATGTAAAAAAAATCGAATTATTATTGTTGTGTGCCTCAATGTGATTCTTGGATAAAGCTTACCTAATAGTAATGTATCGTTTCATTCTTTCCCTAAAGAGGATAAACAAAATAGAATTCTATTCAATGACAGTTTAGTTGAAAAACGAAATGTATGGAAATATCTTCTAAAAATGGGGAAGAAGCCTAGTCCTTATATGAAAGTGTGCAGTTTACGAATGAAGATTACTTCAAGGGTTTGTTTATGTATTGTAATATAAAGTAGCTATTAATAATTTTGTCTCTTTCTCTCACATAAAAGTCAAATATATAATAAATGTTTATTTCAAATATTTAATAAATGTGTCATCATCATCTATGTGGTTTTATTTACACAATAATTTTAAGTCCTATTTATAAATATCATTTATACCGAAAATTCTCCTAAAAAGTGACGTTTTTGTGACGTTAAAAAGGTTACGTAGAAATAACGTAATATTGTTACGTAACATCGCTGTGACTTTTTTACGTATATTTTAGGTAAAATTTGATGTAACTTTTGTCGTAACTTCTCCCAAAATGTTGACGTTTGTTTGACGTTATATATACGAACACTGTTAGCTGGGTTAAGTCAACATGTAGAAGAATTAATACTATTTATTAACACACAAAAAATTGACATAATGCTGATTACAGAAACTCATTTTACATCCAAAAACTACATTAATATTCCACGATTTACAACTTATCATACGCAACATCCCAACGAAAAAGCACATGGAGGCACTGCAATAATAGTTAGTAATAAACTAAAGCACTAGGAAATACAAAAACATGAATGCGACTATCTACAGGCCACCAGCATTGTTGTGGAAGATCAACTAGGCCCACTAACAGTATCAGCTATATAGTGTCCGCCAAAGCACAATAACAAAACGGAACAGTTTCAAAATTTCTTTAAAACATTAGGAAATAGATTTATAGCAGGAGGAGATTTTAATTCTAAGCATACTACCTGGGGATCCAGAATTATTACCACAAAAGGCAGAGAACTTCTTAAAGCTATAAACGCGACCAATGCAAATTATCTCACCACAAGGGAACCAACTTACTGGCCTACCGACAATGCAAAAATACCTGATCTACTCGACTTCTATATTGTTAAAGGAATTAATGTTAAATTGGCAAAAGTAGAATCTTGTTACGATCTACCCTCTGACCACTCTAGCGTAATCGCGACATGGTATGCACAAATAACAAACAGTACTAAACAACCATCACTATACAGTAACAAAACAGACTGGAGCATTTTCAAGACTAAACTAGATGAACTAATTATCATAAACATCCCACTGAAAACAGAAAGTGACATCTACGCAGCAGTAGAAAGTCTTCAGAAATCTATACAAGAAGCTGCTTGGTATGCTACCCCTGACTCCTACCAAACAGAATTTAAAGAGCATTGCCCAACTGTAATAAAGGAAATGATTGCTAGAAAGAGAAAAATAAAGGAGGAGTGGCGAAGAAAAAGAACACCTGAGAACAAGACAAAATTAAATAAAATCACCAAGGAAATTAAACTACAATTGCATAATATCAAAAATAATAAAATACAAGAATATCTTACAGGTTTATCAGCAAACGCAGATAGTGAATATTCCCTTTGGAAGGCCACGAGAAAAATCAAACACCCGAAACAACAAATACCACCAATACGGAACCAAGAGGGAAACTGGTGTAGAAATAATAAAGAAAAAGCCGAAGCATTTGCAAATCACCTCACAAATGTATTCCAGCCACATCCCATGGAAGATGGTGACACAGAGGAAGAAATAAATGACTTCCTGGAATCGCCCTACCAGATGGACTTACCTATACAAAAAATCACCACTAAAGAAGTTAGAAATATTATCCAGCATGAAATCAGTCCAAAAAAAGCTTCAGGGTATGACCTGATCAACGGGAAAGTACTGCAGCAATTGACATGCAAAGGTCTGAAAATGATAACGCAAGTATTTAATGCAATATTTAGGCTAGGATACTACCCAGAACAATGGAAAGTTGCTCAAATTATTCTCATATCTAAGCCAGGGAAAAATAAAACTCAGGTGACTTAATACAGACCAATAAGCCTGCTACCTGTTCTATCAAAAATCTTGGAAAAACTTCTCCTTAAACAATTATCCCCAGTTATAGAAGAAAGGAAACTAATTCCCCAACACCAATTTGGGTTCAGAACACAACACTGAACGATAGAACAGGTACATAGACTGGTAAAACACATCAGAAGTGATTTAGAAAATAAAAGGTATTGTTCTGCTGCATTCCTGGACATTGGTCAGGCCTTCGACAAGGTATGGCATGCTGGTATGCTCTTTAAACTAAAGAAAAACCTTCCCCATCCCTTTTATCAAATCCTAAAAAGCTATATTTCCAACCGACATTTCCTAGTCAAGCAGGATAATGAATACACAAGCCTAAGACCGATAAAAGCCGGAGTACCACAAGGAAGTGTCTTGGGACCGATATTGTACTTGCTCTACACTGCTGACCTACCCACAAGCAACAGAACAACGTGTGCAACTTTTGCTGATGACACTGCTGTACTAGCCTCTCACCATGATCCAAATACAGCATCCGGAATCCTGCAGAAAGACCTTAATAATATACAAAGATGGCTTAAAAAATGGAAGATAAAGGCAAATGAGAGTAAATCCATCCATGTAACCTTCAACATGAAAAGACAAACATGTCCATCTGTAACACTAAATGAAACGCAACTCCCACAAACCGATACTGTCAAGTACCTAGGAATCCATCTTGATAGGAGATAGGAGATTAACTTGGCAAAAGCACATTTTTACAAAAAGAAAACAACTAGGAATAAAATTCCGAGAAATGTACTGGATCATCGGTCGTAAATCTCAACTATCTCTTGAAAACAAACTGCTGATATATAAATCTATATTCAAACCAGTGTGGACCTATGGTATCCAACTTTGGGGGACAGCCAGTCAAACTAACCTAGAAATACTGCAGAGATTCCAGAACAAAGTCCTTAGAACAATGCTGAATGCCCCTTGGTACGTGCCAAACTATGTGATAGAGCAAGACCTCAATGTGCCATCTGTAAAAACAGTAATAATAGAATATTACAAAAAATATTCCAAGAGATTAGAATCTCATCCAAACGAGTTAGCCAGCAACCTCACTGATGACCACAATGATGTACGACGCCTGAAGAGATTCAAAGTAGTGGACCTAGCAAGAAGATTCGAATAATCTGTGATAACTAAACTTTTAACTTGTTTTAATTTAATTTATGTAAAGAGGGTGATCACTGGATCTCCCTCTACAGGTCAAATTTTCAATTTTTGTCAAATTTTCAAAACATTTTTAAGAACATAAAAAGCAGCTTGAAAATAATAAATTCATATTGGTACTTCAATATTTCCTAAATATCTAGTAAGTAAAAGTATGTATAATGTATATAGATACCTACAAATTTTGGTAATTTACATACATATTATACAGGGTGAGTCATGAGGAACTGTACATACTCCTACCTCGTATAGAGGCTCCTATGGGGAATAACAAATGACCATTAAAAAGTGTCTGCTTCCATTGTTTAATAATATACAGGGCGAGTTTCGCATTTTGACAGAAATTTGTATTCGTCATAATTTTTGAACGGTCAGATCGATGTGTCTCTTATTTTGGCCAATCGTTACACTATTACCACCTAATCAACTAATTTATTCAAACTAGAAAAAAATCAGGTCCGGCTTTAAAAAAATTGGTTCGTTTGGGTCTTAGAAAAAATTTCACCCTGTATACGCTTTTTGAAAACTCTAATATTAATTTTACAAATTAGACAAATAGGCAATTAAAATGGCATATTTATTTTTTTCCGCACACGATTACTTAATTTTTTTATAAAAAAATCAAATTTCACTATGAATTAAAAGTTTGGTAAAGTGAACCATAGATTTAAAAAAAATAACTTTTATTACAAAAATTAATTTTTTTTGTACAAATAAATAATTTATGTTACCATCCAATCAACTGATTTATTCAAACTAGAGAAAAATCAGGTCTGGATTTAAAAAATTAGTTCGTTTTGGTCTTAGAAAAAATTTCACCCTGTATACGCTTTTTGAAAACTCTAATATGAATTTTACAAATAAGACAAATAGGCAATTAAAATGGCATATTTATTTTTTCCCTACACGATTACTGACTGAAAAATTATGACGAATACAAATTTCTGTCAAAATGCGAAACTCGCCCTGTATATTATTAAACAATGGGAGCAGACACTTTTTAATGGTCATTTGTTATTCCCCATAGGGGCCTCTATACGAGGTAGTAGTATGTACAGTTCCTCATGACTCACCCTGTATAATATATTTGGCTATTATATAGGGTGTCCCAACAGTAGCGGAACGGTCGAATATTTCGCGAACTAAACATCGGATCAAAAAACTGAAAAATACTTGTTCAATCATTTTCAAAAATCTATCCAATGACACCAAACACCAATCCCCACTACACCCTCTGGAGGTGGGGTGGGGGGTAACTTTAAAATCTCAAATGGAAACCCCCAGTTTTTCTTGCAAATTTGGATTCTTTACGTAAAAGTAGGCAACTTTTATTCAAGACATTTTTTGAACTGTGGATAGATATCGCTATAATTGGGGAAAACGATTTATCCTGATACAATAGGTAAATTATAGAAACGGTCTAATATCTCACGAAATACACTTCCAAATGAGAAACCAAAAAACAGATTTTTAATCTTTTTCGAAAACCTATCGAATAACACTAAACATGACCCTCATAGCTATATATCATAGTAAATATATTACTTATATCTTATATTTTATATATACCTACTTACCCATATAATATTTATTATACATAGATACCTATTACTAACTAAAGTTTATATACAGTAAGAAAATGAAAGAATACCCATGAACGAACATATAAAACACGCTGTATTTTCCTGTCACCGTGTCACACAAAAAATTGGCCAGCGCAAGTACATGTAATAATTTATTGTTATGATCCAAGAGCTGTGAGACTATTTTGAGTAGGTATTTTAGGCAACCTGAAAATTTTTCAGGTGACTCTTCCAACCAGGGGAGTGTGACGAAGAAGAAGAGAATGTATATTTATTTTAGCTCATTTTTCTTTCCTTCATAGTGTTGAGTATTTCTTTTGCCTTTTTCATCTTTCTTAATGTTTCCCTGTTTGTTAAGTGTTGTGTCCATGATATTGTTCTACATTATTCGACAACACCACATCTCAAAAATGGCAAGTCTTTCTTCAGATGCGCCCGTGATTGTCCAGGTTTCGACTCCGTATAAAAGGACAGAGAATACGTAGCAACTCAATTAATTAATCACTGATTAATTTTTAATTAATTCTAAATACATGTTACAACTATTTACAGATCATGTAAAAGAGGAATCTGAGCCTCGAGGGGAGTCTGGCGAAGAAGAAGAGAATGAATATTTAAGCTCAGATGAGGAGTTTGAAGAAGAAGTACAAGATTCGGACACAGAATTAATTTAGTTTATAGTTTTATACTTTTCTACCTACATATTTATAATAATAAATTTGCCTTTTTCTATCATATTTGCAAAATCTATTGTATAGTACGTATTATTTTCCTTTAATTAAGAAAAATTAATTAAAAAATATATTACTCTAACGTTTCGAGGCACAACATGGATATTGCCAGGACACGTGATTTTCTCGAGCGAACGGACTCGCTCAGCTACAACAGATGATGCAAAAAACTATCGGTATACGCTTTTTCTCACACTGCTGCTTACCTATAGCGGTTTCATTTATATGCACGCGTAATTTGTTTGATCACATGGCAATTGGATAATTTCACCAAAAAAAATCTGTCTTTTTTAGAATATTTATCTTTAACATTAAAAAATACCCTGTCAAAATAGCAATTGCAGTTCCCTGTCCGGAAGGAATGTACATAGCTATGCAATGCATTTATAGTTGTATATTTTATACTCGTTAATAGTATGTACAGATTCAGATGAAATCTTCTGAAGTTCAGATGCACACCCTGAAAATAATCCTGGGGCGCCCATGCAAGTAACTTGCAGAGTTAAAATCGCCCTCAAATCGCCTGGTCTGTTTATTTTCTTTATATTTGAATATTTAAATTTACTTTCAAGTAATATCAATGATATTTTTTGTACTAACAATTTTTACCCTTTTTTAACTTTGGGGGGGATTTTTGGGGAAAATAACCGCTACCCTCCAGCCAGACCGGCATTTTTGTATTAGGCTATCATTGAAGAGTCACCTGAAAAATTTTCAGGTTGCCTAAAATACCTACTCAAAAATGTCTCACAGCTCTTATACTATTACATGTATTACACTGGACAATTTTCTTTGTGACACGGTGACACTTCCTTAGAATATTCTTCCCATATACTAAAAATATTTGCGATAATACATTCTAAATATATAAATAGAAGGTTTATAGCACCTCCTTAGAACCTTCTAAAAAGTATGTTCTTGGTATATACTGAAAAGAAGTGCGGTAGTACATTCTAAGTATATACATAGAACGTTTAAGTACTGTAATGTAGTATATACTCAGTATCTGCTCTGCACATTCGCAATGGTACTTACGCATATTCTCAGTATATACTTTTTCTGAAAAGTATGTTCTATGAATCTACTAAGAACATGAAATTGTTATGTGGGTGTATGCGTGAGTAATCGAGCTCCGAAATATGAACTATCGTAGGTATATAGGTGCGGAATCGACGCTACTGTGGGAAAGGAATGGAAAAGTTAATTGTCATTTTTTTATATTCTGACTCTAACATCTGCCACAACGTGATTCAAATTTTGAAATTTGAAAAAACAATTTTTTTGCATTTTACCTACGCGGGGTGCGGTATAAATTCGCTTCTAGGATATGAATCGAAAACTTCAATAACACTTATTTCTATTTTTATCAGAATAACTGCCCCAGCGCTACTTAAATTGATCTGTTTTGAATTTCGCGCCAACCCCCGACCTAACGCTGCAACCAAAGAGTTATAAACTGTCACAGGAGTCGACCTTCACTCTCCCACTCAATTTCAAGTATAAGTTAGTAGAACACAAAACAATATTTGCTAGAATTAATATAGTTTTCCACGATAAGTATATAACATTATTGAAACCTTATGAAGGCAGGAAGGACGAAGACGGTTACAAAGAGAAGCTATTAAAATCTGGTGAGGATAGCAAGAAATTGTTTGATAGTGCAACTTGCAAATGTTAAGAGTTCAGAGATTGCAACTGTCCTAGAAACCGAAAGATTCCAATACCAGAACGAAATTTCTTCATCGACCAACGAACTGACCATAAAATAATGATTATTAGTTTAGATCGTGAAGCGACCAAAAAAATTCAGATGGATTTACATAGATTACACCAACAAGAGCAACGTGAAGAACAAACAGTCTTGCAAATAGGGGTGGAATATATTCCTAGTACTTCTAGATTACCTATAACTTCAAAGATACGACCGAATGTTTAATAGCCAGATACATTAAACAAAAGCAGTGAGATTGAGGACTTCCAATCGCAATCGATTATTTCCACTTCTTCACTCACAATGACTGATGTCACATTTCCGGTTGTTGCCAGAACATTAGATCGTTATGGGGTTTCAGATCGTGCTGGAGTAGCAATCATTTCTGCAGCTTTCCACGACATTGGTCTTATTACTGAAAACGATTCATCACGGGTTATAGACATAAATAGAGTTCGACGAGCTCGTTCTAAAGCTAGTACTTTGTAACTCTATTCTGACATTTATTTCCTCGAACTCTATCAATGTAAATCAAATAATGGCTGTTGGTTGTGATGGGACTGTCGTTAACCAAGGAAACAAAGGTGGCATTATTCGTTTATTGGAAATCACCTCCACCTCCACTCCAATTGATCATATGCCAACTACACTCCAATGAACTGACACTGCGTCATCTTTTTCAACATCTAGATGGCACTCAGTGGCGGCTCGTCAGAGGAGGCAAGGGAGGCTCAGCCTCCCCATAAATTTTTTACGCACTCTATACTGTTTTGTTTATCATGAATCGCGAAAACAACAATTACTCTCACTATTATACAACGTGTAAATTCCATATTATCACTAATTATCCATACGTACGTAGTACGGAGCATTAGCATTAGAACGCATGATCGCGTCTCAGTTTTATTACATATTATTGTAGGCAGGACCCTGGGTTATCCCGAGATGCACGAACGGAGCCGAGAAGCCCAGCATTCTCCGTTGCTAATGCTCCGTGCAGCGCAGCAGGCGTTTAAGGAGACCCGGTCTCCTAACAGTTGCATCTACGGCGCCATCACACGCTGCCCGGAGATATACCAAGGGAGGCAGAGTAACTTCTCAGCTCCGTTGGGTGGTTGGGTGCGTCTGGGGACAACGAATTTTAGGGTCCTGACTAAAAATAATGAAAAATCTAAAAGTGCGAATTTTGTTATGAAATTTGGTATGTGGGGTTATAATAATATTTGGAACAACTTGCTCAAATAACTTTTTCCGATATCTCTAACTCAAAGCAAAATATCGGTAATTTATCGTGTTTTTGAATCCGCAGTAGGCCGCGTTTAGAATTTAAAAAATTCACTTGAGTATCTTAAAAAATTTGAATCTTCATTATGTATGGACTGCAAAACTTCAAATCTGTATTTATTTTGATATGCATAGGTATCTATTTACAAATATATGGAATTGTTAACAAATAAACGACACAAACTTTGGTATTAAACTTTTACTATTAGACTAACTATTTTTAAAATGATGATATCATGAAATTATGAATTAGGATGATATTATGAAATGTAAATAAAAAATGGTCAAATGATGGGGCCTTAAATTACATTTTTTGGCGCATTTTTTTGCTAGTGCAAATTTGTCTAGATATTTTACAGTTAGGTATAGCCTCCCCTATGGTAAAAATCACGAGCCGCCACTGATGGCACTAGAAGTGGACCAAAAGGTTTCACAGGCCCCATTGGCAAGGCAGTTACTAACTGTGAAGTATTACCCATTGTTCCGTTTGATGCAATTAAATGTACGTTGCCCGATATTACCAAATCGACACAGGCATTAAGCATCGATTAACTATGTCTACTACAAATATGTCAGTATATCAATAGAGGACATTGTGATGAAAATTGTGTGAAAAAAAATCCTGGTAAACTAGTTCACCCTAGATGGTTGACAATGGTTAATCGGAGAATCTACTACAAGGACAGGAATGTTAGCCGACAACAGACAGTACGTCAGAGACGTTGCACTCGCAGAATATTGAAGATCAGAGAGACATCATCATAGGAGCCTTACATATTTTCCAAGTACCTACTTTAAATATGGATGCTGATGATTACATCGATATGATAGATTAGAAAACCAAGACATAATCTCCACTTACGAAGAATTTAAGTACCGAAAAGATATCTCAGGCCATCATAGGCCATCACGGAAAAATTTCGTGTCACACACAATCCTCTGAAAGGTGTGTCAAATTAGTTACAGAAGCAAGTGCTGCCCTTTGTGGGCCACAGAAGAGAGACGGATTCATTAAGAATAAGCTCAAATCATGCCGTTTGATGCCTAAATTTCATACTAAGAAAGACTATCGTCCACAATGTTACATTGACTATTTTTCTTTTTTTTCTTCATATTATAGTCCTAATAGCTTAAATAAATGAATAAAACATTATCGTTGACTCTAGTTGACTCTATTGAATTTTTTTAGAAATTTTTTTTTTACACAATTCCAAAATTTTAATCACTCTGGGGCACTTTTCAGACTGAAAATACGAAAAAATGTCATCTAAGTTTTTCATTCGAAAATGAAAGACGCATCAATTCCGCACCCCGCGAAAATGAAATTCGAAAAAATAAATTTGCACTCCACCCTAAGGTACATGTCGCTTCCCCGGAGCAACATCGACGCAAGCATGTTGGAAAATTGATTTTTAAAAATCTTTTTGCAAGAAAGTTAACAAGGGAAAGGTTAAGTGAATATTTTTGAAACTGAAATACCTTTTTTTTAATCCCAATGAGAGATGGTTTAAACATGAGTCAAATAGGTTATTTATAAAAACAATAAACAGAAAAAGATCAAATCACGCACTAACCCCAGCATACAAACACAGCATTGTTTTACTGACAACTTTTTTAGTTATTGTAGACCTATAGGATTAAAACCTACCTGTTTCCTGCCCAGAATTCACTTCTCTTTTTTAATTATTAACAATTTAGTGCAAATAACACGATTTTTTAGATTTATTGCACTCCATGAAAAAGCTAAATAGTTGACATAAAATTACAAAATTGAATTTTTTAGAACACTGAAAAAACTTCAAAATGCCGATTTTTTAAATTAAAAAGTTAATTTGTTGCTTCGCCAACTGCAAAATAGTGAAAATCGTTATTTGTTAATAACTTTTACCAAAACTAACTTAGGAGTTTAGTGTTTCACCCAAAGTTGGGTATTCTCAAGGCATTTTTTAACTTAGCAATTCTGTTAGAATTCGTATTATCTTTATAAGAAGACATTTTTCGTATGTTTGCATTGCTTTGTAAATTTGGAATTTTTTCTATTGCTACTTGAATATCTTTTAATTCAACATCCGTTTCGGTAGTGTTTACGATTGAAGTTAAAAAGAAATCATTTTTTACCTTAACAACACTAGGACATAAAAATACACCTTTAAGGATTTCGCGTTCGGGACATAATCCTTCGCTTAATTCGTTATTTATTACTTTAATTTGAACAATTGTTTCAGTTCTGGGAGCTAGAATAATTTTATTACTTTTTGAGTTAGAATTTGAGCTTTGTTCGAATGTATGAGTCTTCTTGGACTGAAAGTCTGAATAGGATTTTGATTCATAATTTAGTGAAGAGCTAGAAATTTTATTTGTGCATATCTCATTCTCATTTGATTTTTCACATTTTGGACTTGAATTTTCTCTGATTTCAGAGTTAGATTGAATTGGACTACTACTTATAGTCTGGGCTGATTATCGGAGAATAGGCCATTTTTGGGAAAACTTATTTACCAGCAATTTTATTGCTAGAATCGAATCTTATGATTGTATCTATTAATAATATAGGTATGCAAAGTCCGCAGATAGTGTGCTACTTTTTTTATAAACAAAATGGCGCCCGAAAATCGTGTTTTTTTCAATTTTTGCTCTATAACTCCAAAGATTTTAACTTTACACCAAAAACACTCAAATAAAAATTCACCGCAATTAAATTCTGCATAGAGAGGTGTTTTTTTCGATTTACTTCAACGAAAACCTTCTCCGGAAAAAGCGGGTTTTTCCAACAAAATCTTTAATTTTCAACTAAACTTTTATATAAGTAATTGTTAATCAATAATTAAATAACTCGGTTACGTAAAAGCCCTTTTTGTATAGATTATAATTCCAGAAACCAATGGAAATTTAATGAACAGTTTAGCAACAATTGAATTGTTAGTTAAAAATTTACGGTCGCTATAATAACGACAATAATTATGATACATAAAAACAACTATAATTTTTTCATAAAAGGATACTATACCTATCTAATGTACTTTACAGAATTGGTATTGGACTATTTAAGCGGCCTCAGGAATATTTTAAAATTATAAAGAATTTTTTGGCTTATAAACAAATAGAATATCTCGAAAAATATTAAACTAAATTAAATTGGAAAAACGGTATTCGAAAAACAGCGACAGGACGCTTCTTATAAAAGAAAAACGTTTAATTATGATGAGTAGTTCCTGAGATACAACCGGTCAAATTTCACCGGAATTTACGACAAAGATATAAACAATAGGGTCATAATTTTCAAACCATCACCTTTTTATTTTTGTCCTCTTTCTCCACACAAATTTTCATATCCTTAAAATACTCATAACATATATTATTATAATAAAAACTATCGATAATACGTGTGAAAATGGCCAAAAATAGCAAAATTCCAATCAAAAATTAGGTTGGAGAAAATCTAACCCTCAAAGTTCAAAATCGATATATGTTAAAAAAATGCGATTTCTCGGCTTCCCATGGAGCAATTTCCTTAATTCTTTTTTTGTTCCCAAGTAACTCGAGTAGAGCCATCGAACTAACGCATTATTAAATGTCAAACTTGCTTTTGTTTTGTTATAATAAATTAATTTATTTATTATAACACAAAATTTTAATTTGTTTAAATAAAAATTGTTTAAATAATTATACAGCTTTCAAATGAGAATATTTATGTTTTTAACTCTAAATGGTACACTTGTAGTAAGTTTATCTAAAAAAAGCCTACAACTGGAAAAAATATGTAGCTTTCTGTTCTTATAAATAAATTAATTTATTATAACAAAGCAAAAGCAAGTTTGACATTTAATAATGCGTTAGTTAGATGGCTCTACTCGAGTTACTTGGGAACAAAAAAAGAATGAAGGAAATTGCTCCATGTGAAGCCGAGAAAATGCATTTTTTAACGTATACCGATTTTGAACTTTGAGGGTTAGTTTTTCTCCAACCTAATTTTTGATTGGAATTTTGCTATTTTTGGCCATTTTCACACGTATTATCGATAGTTTTTATTATAATAATATATGTTATGAGTATTTTAAAGATATGAAAATTAGTGTGGAGAAAGAGGACAAAAATTAAAAGGTGATGGTTTGAAAATTATGATCTTATTTTTTATATCTTTGCCGTAAATTCCGGTCAACTTTGACCGGTTGTATCTCAGGAACCACTCATCATAATTAAACGTTTTTTCTTTTAGAAGAAGCGTCCTGCTGCTGTTTTTCGAATACCACTTTCACAATTTAATTTGGTTTAATATGTCCCGAGATATTCTATTTGTTTATAAGCCAAAAAATTGTTTATAATTTTAAAATATTCTTGAGGCTGCCTAAATATACCAAATTTAATTCTGTAAAGTACATTAGATAGGTATAGTGTCTTTTTATGAAAAAATCATAGCTATTCTTATGCACCATAATTATTGTCGTTATTATAGCGACCGTAAATTTTTAATTAACAATTCAATTGAATTGTTGCTAAACTGTTCATTCAATTTCCATCGGCTTCTGGAATTATAATCTATACGAAAAGGGCTTTTACGTTTCCGGGTTATTTAATTATTGATTAACAATTACTTATCTTAAATTTTAGTTGAAAATTAAAGATTTTGTTGGAAAAACCCGCTTTTTCCGGGGAAAGTTTTCGTCGAAGTGAATCGCGAAAAACATGTCTCTATGCAGAATTTAATTGCGATGAATTTTTATTTGGGTCTTTTTAGTGTAAAGTTAAAATCTTTGGAGTTATAGAGCAAAAATTGAAAAAAAAACACGATTTTCGGGCGCCATTTTGTTTATAAAAAAAGTAGCACACTATCTGCGGACTTTGCATACCTAAATTATTAATACATACAATAATAAGATTCGATTCCAGCAATAAAATTGCTGGTAAATAATTTTTCCTTGTATTTTGCTAATTAGTCCAGAGTATTAAGGTTATTTGGATATCATTTGAGGTTTCTAAATAAGAATGATCTTCTGTGGATTTAGAGTCATAAGTAATTATTTCATCAGTATGATAATTTGTCTCGATATTTTGATCTCTCAGAATTTCGTCATTATTGTTATTTAATGGAAATTTTATATATTCAATTGGAATAGAAATTTTTTTAAAGTTTAATTTGTTTTCTTTATAATCAATTTGACATTTATTTATTTCAAAAAAAACGCTACCTAGTATACCGTCAAAATGAAGAGGAAAATCGTCTTCTACGACATAGAAAACATGACTTTGGACAAAATCTTTGACCTTGAAATTTATGTTACAACTACATATAGTTTTATTTGGATTTAAGACATTTTTATCAATACCTCGTAGAGTAATAGATTCGGAATAAATTTTTGGAAGATCTAGTATTTTTGAATATTTAATTAAAGAAATATCTGCACCTGTATCGATTAGAAACTTGCAAAAGAGTTGATTACAATTATTATTTACCATGGGCAAATCTACATAGGAAGTGACTGAGAAGTTGATGGTTGCGATACGGCCTGAACTGAACGAACTCCTCGAGAATCGACCGCTGCTTGTCGAGGATTCTGTAAGTTTAAAGGATTTGTTGGATTTTTGTTTTTATTGTTAAATTCGCGTTTTCTACATTCTTCTATAACGTGACCTCTGTTTTTGCAGTATCTACAAAAACGTGGGGAAGTGTTGGTATAATCTTTTCTTAAGTTTGGAGGAAAATCGGAATTTGAATTTGAATTTGAGGGTTTATAATTTCGATTTTGAAAATTTGATTTTTGAAGATTTGTATTAGGATATTCTGGATTTTGAAAACTAGAATTTTGAAAATGCCTAATATTTCTATCTAAATTGTTTTTATATCGACAGTTGTTTGAGGAATGGTTATTTCGTTTACAAATATTACAAAATGGTCTAAAAATTTCTTGCCTTGATAACTGTTCCTGTTCTTCGGCAACTGCTACAGCAACAGCTTTTTCTAAGAATCTGGATTTCGGGCTTTGATAAGAATAGAGAGAGGTCTTTGTTTAATCCTCGGATAAAGACATTTAGTGCTTGATTTTTTAAAAGTTTAGTACAAGCATTTCTTGCATCTGGAGATAAATTTGGATCAAGTGTATTTATTAATTTTATATAACAGTTCTCTGGGGCATCTGACGTAAGGAATGTAATTCCAATTGCCACTGACCTTCCGTTCGGCGTTCAGAATAAGCATCTAATAAGAAATCTTTTAAATCTTTCCATGCATCAAATGTTCGGTTTCTAGTTATGGCCCTAGCTTTATCAGTTAATTTAGTTTCTATAATGGCTAATAAAATTGCTTTGGATTGTGGATTTACTAGATTGTAAGCTTTATCACAATTATCTATGAATTCGTATAGTTTTGATTTTGTAGCATCGAATCTTATAAGAAGTTTTTCAGCTATTTCAATTGAGAATGACATGTTATTAGAATTAGAACTAGTAGAATTTGAGAAAGAATTTGAGTCGGGAGAAGGTATTTGTTCGTCAAATAATTTGCTTATATCAGGATATATGGTAGACATACATTTATAATCTTTTACGTTTTTTTTAAGACTTAGTATATAGGTATGAGACAGAATTTAAGAAAGAATGTACTTACATGAAGAATTTTAATTTTATGGTTAGTCGCATAGTCTCTTATTCCTGGTTCACCTCTACTTCAGATTGTTACTACAATAGGGTAGTAGTAACTTGGGCTGGCACTGGATTTGGAACTGGATTTGTACTGGACCCTAATGTAAACAGTTGTTGTAGTGGCGAATTTTCCACACTGACAGTTTCTTCCGAATGGTTCCTCGAAGGAAATAAGCCAATTCGAAATTTCCTCAGCTTTTCTTTCTCTCAGCAACCAGAGGAACTCTGTTACTGAGATCCCACTTCTGACACCACTTTTTTGTTATGGAATACTATGCTGCTAATTCTTCTCCGGACTAATTCTTCTTTTTAGAATAAAATTACGTAGAATGACGTGGATTAATTTATTATACTGGAAAATGAAAATTACAATGTTACGTTTATTTCTTAAAACTATGAATTTACAGGTTCTGTTATCTACAATCATTTAACGAGGTTTTGGATGGATTTGAGTACAAGAGATTGGACTCAAATATTAATATTAATAGCAAATACGGATAGCTGATCGAACAAAGAAATTGGCGAAATAGATTATTGTTACTTATAGATACGAAGTATTAGACAAATAAACTAGAGAAACTTATTTATTTTAAATGGGAAAAAATAATTATGAATAGTATTGATTCTGATTTTTAATAGCAAATATTAGTGATTTAAACATGAGAAACTTTTCATAATTGTAAATAACATATACCGGGTGATTAAAAACTATATAAAAATACATAGGTATATTAATATCGTACATATGAGTAGGTAGGTACATTACACCGTCTAGTATCTTTGTTATTAAAGATATCAGAGAAATTAAAAAAATAAAATATTCACAAAATACGAGACGACAACATAATATCGAGGTATACTCACCTTTGTGCCTTTTTCTCCCTACAAGGTGTCTCAAACTTTTGTTTCGGTTAAAGCACATGTTAAATTACAAAACCGTCTATTTTTTGTTTCTAAAGATATCAGGGACATTCAAATAACAAAATGTTCACAAAACATAAGACTACAATTCGATTCTGATGTATACACACATTTGTACCTTTTTTTCCCTACAGGGTGTCTCAAACTTAACATAAGAAAAACATTTGTTTTCTTCCACCCGGTATAAGTACAAAAAATAAGTTTGAGTAAACCTTTTCACAATTGTGTAAATATTAAAGAAAAATCTAAAATAAAAAAAATAGCGGAATCCGTCTGTTCGCGAAAAAATCAACTATGAAAATCAGCATAATTTTCTATATCCCTAACTTTTGACGAGCAGTTTATACCTTTGAATAGTAAAACGGGAAAATAATTACCACGGAGAGTGTAAAATGGTTGTTAGGCGAGTTTCAACCTTTTTCTACGAATAATAATGTTTAATCTCAAGGTTGTATCTCAAACTCAAGATTTTCAAATAAAATTACAAAACATACATCTCACAGTAATTCCTTATTATGTTATAATTATCATATTATAGCATTAGTGTAAAATAGTCGAATCATTTCGCTATAGTGCGGCCGATATGTGAAACAATTGAGCGTTTAATGATGCAAGCATATAATTTGGAACACATATATTACACATAAAAGGTTCAAATTTAGATATGAGACCATAGGCGAAGCAATAAAGCACTAAAACGGGCCTTACCTCCGAAAAAAAAACGACAAGACAGATCCATGATATAATATTGAAATACTGCATACAAAAGATGCATTCTTAAAGTGCATCTCAAATAGACAATAAAAAAAAATTCAGAACTCGTCAATTATCGGCAGAAATGAGTTCAATTTTGTTACTTGGAGGTTTTTGAGGCCGCTGAAAACGAATATGAAAGTGATCTCCGAAGTACCTGCTGCCCAGGGTACCTACTGTTTACCTCGTCTTGTATTGTATTGTAATATTACTCAAAATTCATTACTCGGGGGTTTTTGGGGTCTCTGACGACGAATATAACATCGAAAATGATCTTCGGAGTACCTGGTGCCAAGGGTACCTACTGTTTACCTCGTTTTCTGGAGTTTTAGGCAAATTCATTAAAACATTAGTCAAAAATCATTAGTCATGAGACAAACAGTAGGTACCCTGGGCACTAGCTACTCCGGAGATTATTTCCGATATCAAATTCGTCGTCAGAGACCCCAAAAACCTCCGAGCAATGAATTTTAATTTTGACTAATTCTTTAATGAATTTGCCGAAAACTCTAGAAAACGAGGTACCTACACAGAAGGTACCTTGGATATACCAGGTACTCCGTAGATCACTTCCGATGTCATATTCATCGTCAGCGAACCAAAAATCTCCGAGTACTGATTTTTGGCTATTTTTTAATGAATTTACCGAAAACTTCAGAAGAAGTAGGTACCCTGGGCATCAGGTATTCCGTAGAACACTTCCGATGTCATATTCGTCGTTAGAGACCCCAAAAACCCCCGAGTAATTATTTTTGACTAATTGTTTAATAAATTCTTTGCCGAAAACTGCACAAGACGAGGTAAACACTAGGTACCCTGGGCACCAGGTACTCTGGAAATAACTTCCGATGTCATATCCGTCGTTAGCTAACCCAAAAACCCCCCGAGTAATGATTTTTAATTATTTTTTTAATGAATTTGCCGAAAATTCCACAAGACGAGATAAACAGTAGGTACCCTGGGCACCAGGTACTCCGGAGATCACATTCGACGTCATATTCGTTTTCAGCGACCTCAAAAACCCCCGAGTTACAAAATTAAATTCATTTCCGTAGATAATTGACAAGTTCTGATTTTTTTTTATTGTCTGTTTGAGATGCACTTTTAAAATGCATTTTTTGTATGCAATTTCTCAATATTATATCATGGCTCAGTTTTTTTCGGAGTTTTTTTTCGGAGATTCAGTGCTTTATTGCTTCGACTACCATCTCAGATTTTGCCTTTTACAAAAATGGCGGGCATTCAAAATGGCGACTATACATATGTGACTAATAGCACGATAACTTTTGAACGAGACGTCCGATTTCAACTAAATTTCATGGAAAGATAGGTTATGCATTTATTAATTAGTAATTAACATAACTAAAGAGTTCAAAATATTCCTAAAAAATATTTTTACGCTTTTTTCAACGCCGGTGTTACCTTTTTGAAAAATAGTATATACAGGGTGAAAAAATTGAAAATAGAAACAACATATTTTTACTTAAAAAAATCAGGAAAACACAAATTCTGGTAAACCCCATTCTTCCGGTTCATGGCCTCGATCTTACACATCAAAAATAGGACCTATATACCAAGTTGGTTGAAATCGGACTTTTCGTTCAACAGTTATCGTGCTATTAGTGACTCATGTATAGTCGCCATTTTTAATGCCTGCCATTTTTGTAAAAGGCAAAATTTGAGACGGCTTCACATATTTAAACCTTTGTACCTATGTGTAGTATATGTGGTCCAAATTATATGCTTTTTATATTAATGCACAATAATTCTTATAATATTTGCACGAATCTGCCGCACATAAGTACATGTGAAGATAAGTTATGCATTAATTTAATGGTAATTAACATAATTAAAAATTTCAAAATATTTCCTAAAAAACATTTTTTTCTCTTCTCATACTATAACATATCAATTACTAGCTGACCCGGCTGACTTCGTACTGCCTCAATAGATAAAAACAAACTTTTGTATACAATAAACTTAAAGTAAACAAAAGGAATTCGTATTTAATAAACAATAAAAAAATATGAAAAAAATATTTTTTAGAAACGCTTTTCTTTAGTTACGAGTGACTAAATTTAAACATATTATAAAAAAATCAACCAAAAAGCAAAAGATGATGTACAAACATGAAAAGTAGTCGGAATCGGCAAAAAATTTGAAACTATATTGTTTATTTATGAAGCATAATGTAAACAATTAACGTAAAAAGTGAAATTATCCATAGTTCATATAATTAGCTACAATCTGTAAAAGTTTCAAGTTTCTTCATTGTAAAAAACAAGAGAATTTAAGCATTTTCCGGTAAAATCGTTTTTTTATTCAAACAATTAATAAACAAACAAATTTTTTCTCGTGAAAATTGTGTATTGTTCCCGCGAATGCATATGTCTGCAAATCTTTAGTCATTTGCATTGAAGAAAAGGCAGTCAAATTAACGTCCAAAGATTTGACACAATCGATTGAACTAAAGAAAATCGTTTAATTAATTAATACGACTAAACGAATTCTAATGTTAATTGTAGCACAAAACGTCTCTTCCGGTGGTTTTTCTAAGACTACGATAAAAACACGAATTTTTTGAATTCGAATTTTGGTTGAAGTTTTTTTTCGTATCGTATTGAAATTTGACAAGAATTAACGCCGATTTATATATAAACAAATATATGAGCGTTCAATATTTGAAACTATTGTTTATTTGTGAAGCATAACGTAAACAGTTAACGTAAAAAGTGAAATTATGTATAGCTCATGTCATTAGCTACAATCCGTAAAAATTTCAAGTTTTGACAATATAAAAAACAAGATAATTTAAGCATTTTCCATTAAAATCGTTTTTATTTATTTAAACAATTAATAAACATAAAAAATTTTTTATTGACTATTCGTGTATTGTTCCCGCGAATGCATATGTCTGCAAATTTTCATTCATTTGCATTGAAGAAAAATCAGTCAAATTAACGTCTAAAGACTTGATGCAAACTATTGAAGTAAAGAAAAGCCTTTAAAAAATGCTCGATATGAATTAGGTTTTATTATTATTTTTAATGAATTACACATATGATGTTTATGTTTGAAGTAATAAAGTTTAGTTAGAAGTAACAAAATAAAGTTTGTAGTGCAACAGTTACATCTTAAATTTGTTAAATTGTAGTTTCAAAGTCAAAAGACGGGAAAACTATGCATTTTTCGAGGACAACGTGTTGAAACTGATTTAAAGTATGTACTTAAAAATATCTATCTCTAGTAATAAAAAGAAGTCTCTAGCTCAAAAATTAAGTGACTTATAATGAAAAGAATGTCTGTCCTCATTTTTTTTTCAGCGAAAAAGTGATCGCAAGCAACGCCCTAATCACCACCCTATTTAAAATTAATCATTAACTTTTTGGTCATTTTTATTTATATATTATTAATAGGTTTTAAGTTTAACAGGCATAGAATGATTAGTTTTAAAAAACTGGAGTTAAAAGCGAATAACCAATTTTTATAGTTTGGAAAAAATGGCTTTTTCTTCAGAATAGCAAGATTAGAATTAGAGATACGAAAAAATGTTTAAATTTGAAATTGTAGCTTATTTAATTCCCAGTAATATGGTTTGCAAAAATTTTTTTACGGCAAAAATTTAGTGAGCTATTGATAATTCAAACTTATAATAACATGCAAAAACCACCTTTACCAACCCTTTCAAAGTCACCTCTTTTTGCGACTGAGGATTTTAAAAATATATAATAAATAAACTTATAGATCTTGAAAAAATCCTACAATATTATGTTTTACCAAACTTTCTAAGATAAAAATAAAAAAGTTGCGGTTAAAAAATCAATATATTTTTTTGAAAAAAAAAAAGGAGAAATCCAATTGGAAGCATAATAATGTAAGTTAGCTGTGTTTTAGTCATTGGCCCTATTCATTCTCATTTATCTATGTATAATTATTAATAGATTCTAGAAGGTTAACTGACTTAGAATGGTTAGTTTTTAAAAATCTGGAGTTAAAAGCGTATAACGCATTTGTGTAGTTTGGTAAAAAATGCCATTTTCTTCAGAACAGAAAGATTAGCATCAGAGATATGAAAAAATGTTTTAATATAAAATTGTAGGTTATTTAATTCCCGAGAATTTGGTTTGAAAATAATTTTTCTACGGCAAAAATTGAGTGAATCGTAAATGAGTACATATATCGACAAACATTGATTTTTTCTATACAAAATAACACTTTCGATAGCGAATAAATCAAAAACTATTAATTTTATCAAAAAAATGTATATAACATTTTTTGCTTAGAATTAATGTTTTTATCAACTTTTCCGATCAAAATATGATAAAGAATTTCCACCCTCGAGATGGGGTAGCAACCACCCCCATGGTAAAAGCGCCTTTCGGAATCATATAGATTTAGATCCTTGGATTATCCACTACTTATTCTCAAATTTTCAAGCAAATCGATCCATTCTGTAAAAATTGCGAGGTGAAAAGCTTCGATTCCTGGCCTATAATCCTATAAAACTACCTTTGTTACTTTGTTTTAAATGCATAGTTTGTGGTTATAACTCATACCACTAGATGACGCTATTTTGTTTGAAAAATCCACAAGGAAAAAGTTTTCCTGTAGTTGGCTGTATACCATGTAATACAAAAAACAGTAAAATCCTTTATAAAAGGTATATTTAAAATCCCTCAAAAGGGCTACATCAAAATCACAACATAACTAACTAGTTTTCGACTGGTTTACCAGCCATCATCAGTGCTTACGTGCAATTTACATGCTAACCACCAAGATATTAATTAACAAAAATATGTGGGTCAAATCCCAGTAAAAGTTGTCCGTCAAGGAAACATTGGTTTAAATTAAAATGCTACATTAAGCGTGGATGTTTAAAATATTTTGCTAATCTGCCTCAGGTAACATTTGAGCTGTGAATTTGACTTGTTCATATTATGGTGAAAGTATGACAGCAAGTCATACTTTACTTTGCTTGCTGTCATACTTTCACCATGTGAACAAGTCAAATCCACAGCTCAGATGTTACCTGGGGCAGATTAGCAAAATATTTTAAACACCCACGCTTAATATAGCATTTTAAACCAATGTTTCCTTGACGGACAACTTTTACTGGGCTTTGACCCACATATTTTTGTTAAATAATATCATGGTGGTTAGCATGTACAGTTGCGGTCATTAAATAGTTTACAGGATTACGTATCTAGGAGCCGATTTTTAAAATGTTTACCCCGTGTAAACGCACCTTTTACGTCAAAGTGACGTTACCAGTGGTGTACCTAGAAGAGGTTGATTAAAATTAAAAAATCAAAATAATGTAAATAATATATTTTACAAAATTTAACAAAATGAAAAGTATAGAAAGAAGTATTTTTGAATAAACTTGATTATGGTATTAATAACGAAAATAAGGAAGTCTGGTTTTAAAATACCCTTTTATTTTAAATATATTTGTTTGATTTTCCATATGCACATATGGCTCACGTTTAAATCTGCAGCAACTTGCCTTAGTGACCATCCTTCTTCGAGTTTGGCAACTGCTCTTGCATTTGCGCATCACTCAAATGCATTCGAATCATTTTGGAGGAGTTTGATATCGTTTTATTTTATTTTTCAACATTTCTGAAATTTTTGACAAGCATTGACTTTTTCAAATTTTTTGACTTTGACATTTATCAAATCCGTACGACACTGCTATTTTTGCAGTATTACAATGTAAAAATTAAAGTGTAAACTATTCAGTGACCGTAACTGTACATTGCACGTAAGCACTTATGATGACTGGTAAACCAGTCGAAAAATGTTGTGATTTTGATGTAGCCCTTTTAAGGGATTTTAAAATACCTTTTATAAAGGATTTTATTGTTTTTTTTTTATTTTGTTTGCTTCCCCAAATTAATGGGAAATGCCAAGAGTTGTATGTATTGTAGTCTAATGTATTTGAGTACAGTCATTTGGGCTCGCTCTGCTCATAATATCAGACTCGTTCGATAAAGAGTAACTTTTACTGACTTGGTACATAATAGTATATTATTCAACGAGCATGTAATGATGGCTATTACTCACGATGATGAAGTTTGCGACACGAGCCGTAGGCGAGTGTCGTAATTCATCAGAGTGAGTAATATCCATTACATGCGAGTAGAATAATATACTTTTTCTACGACCTTTTTTTATTTTAATTAGTAAAAAATTTAATTATCAACTACTCGAGATTTAAATTATAATAATTTACAAAAATACCTGCCTACTATTACTAAATTCTTATTTAAATTTGTACCTACTGTAAGTGAATCTAATAAATAGGAAATGGCTGTTGTCGGTGGACGTATTTCATATAATATATAGTTATAGTGTATACAGGGTTACCAGGTCTACTGATTTTTCATTAGATATACTGATTTTTTACGCCAATATACTGACCTACTGAAAAATTACTGAAATCTATCAACATATATTGGCCGTTAATAAAAGGTAAATTTCTATGAAATAAATGGGCTTTAAAAATACGAGATTATTTGGCTGCGGCCGTATTATAAAGATGGCCTTAAATACCAGTAGACCAGGGCTAATCTGTAAAAATATTAGCACATTTGGACGTTGAGAGGTGACTCAAATTTTTTTGCAGAAATTGCTTGAAAATAAATCGAATAATAATATTTGAGTTATCCTCCCTCTCAAAAAGGTCCGGAACATTAATTAAATAATCAAAATGTCAAAAAATGAAGGAAAAATTCGATTTTTTTATTCGTTTTTTTGATTATAACTTATAAAGTATTCATTTTCGAGAAAAGTTGTACTGACATAAAAGTTGCGTAATTAAATTTCCTACAATATAGAATTCGTTAAGAATTTAAAAAATAGTCACCCTTGTTGCAAAATGGCAATAATTGCGAAAAAACCATACAAAAACAAGCATTTGCATTTTATGTTTTTCAACCATTTATGCTACACTTAGGACCTTCATATTTCACCCAGAAAACCTTTATGATACAGTAAAATAATACTGTAAATTTCATTAAGATCGGGGTAATAGATTTTGCAAAATAAATTTTGCAATCCAGCTTTCGCAAAAAAAAATTCATTTTTTCAAAATGTTACAGGACTGAAAATAAAGCAGATAACAAGTTGAAATTTTTTTTGCCTATAGAAGTTTACTGTACCTTTCATCTGCAATTTTGCAAAATTAAAATCGATTAACTACCACGGCGTCAGGAATTTTTTTAAATAAACATTCATTATTGGTGCTACGCGCAGGACAGCGGATAGTTTGCTCTTATTGGGCATTCCAATGACCTTTGATAATGATTGATACATTTTAATTTTTATTAAATTTCGGTATAAATAAATAAATTTGTTTATTGCAAAATAAAAACACATACTCTATCCTTTGAAATAACACTTTATTAGCAAAAACTTTATTGTTTATATATTTTAACTTAGAGAATAAAAGTTTATTATTTTTAAACATATGCAATTGTTTAAACAATATTTCACAAACAATAATAAAATTAGTTTGACTTTTCTGGAATTAAAATATTAAAATACAACAAAATATAGAGTAAGAAAATAATATGTTAGATAAAGATTAGAAGAAATTTTGGTGGAAATCAACTTGTGTGAATCGAACACCGCTGTCCTGCGCGTAGCACCAAAAATTAATGTTTATTTAAAAAATTTCCTGACGTCGTGGTAATTAATCGATTTTAATTTTGCAAATTGCAAATGAAAGGTACAGTACACTTCTATAAGCAAAAAAATTTCAACTTGTTACCTGCTTCAGTTTCAGTCCTGTAACATTTTGAAAAAATGAATTTTTTTTGCGAAAGCTGGATTGCAAAATTTATTTTGCAAAATCTATTGAACCGATCTTAATTAAATTTACAGTATTGTTTTACTATGTCATAAAGTTTTTCTGGGTGAAATATGAAGGTCCTAAGTGTAGCATAAATGGTTGAAAAACGTAAAATTCGAATACTTGTTTTTGTATTGTTTTTTCGCAATTATTGCTATTTTGCAACAAGGGTGTATATTTTTAAAAATTTTTACCAATTCTATATTGTAGGAAATTTAATTACGCAACTTTTATACCAGTAAAACTTTTCTCGAAAATGAATACTTTTACAGTTTTAATCAAAAAACGAAAAAAAAAATCGAATTTTTCCTTAATTTTTTGACATTTTGATTATTTAAACAATGTTCCGGTCCTTTTTGAGAGGGAGGATAACTCAAATATTATTATTCGATTTATTTTCAAGTAATTTCTGCAAAAAAATTTGAGTCACCTCTCAACGTCCATCTCAAAACAGATGAGCCCTGGACTACAGGTCATAAATTTAAATAAGGAAATCTTCATATAATTGGTTTGGAGAATTTTTAAACTGACCGTTAATAAAGGTGGCCGATTTTGACAGGTGACCCTTAACACAGATTTTACTGTATTTACATGGCCTAAAAAGAATCTACTGATTTCTCCTCATTTTTTGAAAGCAAAACTACTAAAAAATAAAAACTGACCTGGCAACCCTGAATGTATATTTACATTTAACTATATATAATATAATAATATAACTATACATAATATATTATAACATATTTAACACAATATAACTTGAAAAACAAACACAATATTCGTTATAAATTCCAATTAACATAAACAAAATGCGCTAATGTCACTGCCACTAAATTAAATGATAAACGTCAAAATTTTTAGTAAACAAGATATAAACGTAAAAAATATTGTTGTTACAGATAAAATTCTTTTAAAAATTTTTCGAAGTTAATTATTGGTATAAATTACAATAATTATTGTATTAAATAAACAAGTAATTTTATTTGCAGTTTATATACGATTAATACGACCCTAACAACACACAACATTCCAGGAATGGACTACCAAAGTTCTATCAATATTTGAATGTCCTGGACATTTAGGGAACATTCGGTGAACATCTGATTAAATTATTCGTGGAATGTTACCATAAGACATTCTGTGAACATACTACCAATGTTCCTATATGTTCATTTTCAAATTCACGGCGCATGTATTTGTGCATGGTGCTTAGAGAGGGCATCACGTGACTAAAAACGACCAATGACCTCACTTCAGACTTCGGTGCTTCGGCCATCTTGACATGCATCTTGGCCTTGGCCACCTTGCCGTGCGTGATCGTTGTTTGTTTTTATTTGTGCTTTTTAAGAATATTTTTTAATTCGGATACTTTTATAATAACTTTAATAGTATTATTAATATAGTGCATAAAATCAGTTGGAGTAGCAGAAGCAATGTAGATAAAAAATCTGCAGGAATAATGTTTCAAAGGTTAGTATATGTAAACAAAGGCATGCCCCTATTTCAGAAAATATCCATTTATTATTTTAATAATTGCGAATAAGCCACAAACTTGCTTATTCCTAACTAAAATAGTAAATAGAGTTAATAACAAACGGATTATTTGTAAAATTAAATTTTTTTTTGCGTTTTTGCTAATGTATGCGTTTATAAACAGGATGGTAGACCACACACTATAATAGTACCAACTAATGAATACACAGTATGAATAGTACAGTCGGTTCGCTAAACTTAGTCTCAGACACAACTGGCTAGTGATTTTAGTAAATAATTTTGACAATTTGGTAAAATTGGCAAAAAAATAACTAAATAGTTAGTAATTTTGGCAAAAATGGCCAAAAACAAAAAAATTACCTACTAAAATCACTAGCCAGTTGTGGCTAGGGAAACGACTATACTAATAAACAATTTCTAAGCTGCTTTTTATAATATTTTGTGAGTTCATTAATCATATTTTTTATTTAAAACTAAAATTTGTTAATAATGCTCAGTAATGCATATATTTTGTATTTTTAGCTTTCCAGAAGATCCTGCAAAGAAGGCATGAAGTATTGATCAGATTTGTTAATAGAGCAGTATGTTCAAAACATTTTTTAGAAAAAGATATTGACAGAACTTCACTTTCAACCGTTTGAGAGACTGTGCTGTTCCAATAGCTTATATCACACAGGTAATATGCTTAACCCAATTAAGAATACAATTACAATATACAGTTGGAAAAATTAAAGAATAGGGCTTTTCATTTACAGTCATTTGTTTCGAGCTACTGTCATATGTCGTATAATCCGTGTTGTATTAATATTATACACAGATTATATAACATATGACAGAAGCTCGAAACCAATGACAATCGATGAAAAGCAATATAGGGCTTTGTTCATTGTCATTTGTTTCGAGCTTCTGTCATGTGTCACATATATTAATATATCTACGTCATACGTCTTTGGTTTGTATCATTGATTATATAAATAACGTATGACGTAGATATATTAATATTATGTGACACATGACAGAAGCTCGAAACAAATGACTGAATGAAAAACCCTATAACGATGAACGATCACATCAATCACTTATTTTGTATAGGGCTTTTCATTCACAGTCATTTGTTTCGAGCTTCTGTCATGTGTCACACAATATTACTATATCTATGTCATAAGTTATTGGCATATACCAATGATACAAACCAAAGACGTATGACGTAGATATATTAATATTATGTGACACATGACAGAAGCTCGAAACAAATGACAGTTGATGAAAAGCCCTATTTGCTGTCTTTTTCTATAAATCACAAACGTTTGTTACCTATAGAAAAAGATCATCATCATCATTGGCTCGACAGCCCTTTCTGGGTCTTGGCCTGTTCCAGGATTCTTCTCCACTCTGATCTGTTTCGTGCTTTTTTTCTCCAGTTTTTTATTTTTAATGTTTTTATATCATTTTCTATTTGTTCTAAAATAGAAAAAGATAGCAAATACAAAATAAGTGATTGATGTGATCGTTCATGGGTATAGGGCTTTTCATCGATTGTCATTTGTTTCGAGCTTCTGTCATGTGTCACATAATATTAATATATCTACGTCATACGTCTTTGGTGTGTATCATGGGTATATGCCAATAACGTATGACGTAGATATATTAATATTATGTGACACATGACAGAAGCTCGAAACAAATGACTGTGAATGAAAAGCCCTATAGGGCCACAGTCATTTGTTTCGAGCTTTTGTCATGTGTCATATAATATTAATATATCTACTACATACGTTATTGGTATATACAATAATAGATACAAACCAAAGACATATGACGTAGATATATTAATATTATGTGACACATGACAGAAGCTCGAAACAAATGACAATTGATGAAAAGCCCTATTCTTTCATTTTTCCAACTGTAGATACCGTTGTTCTTCATTATCTACATCAGAGATCTAAGTTGACATTGTTGCCCAATTACAAAAAATTTTTGAATTCATTTTAAGTCCAATATATCACATAATTATTGCGAAGTAGATTATACAAGAAAACAGATTAATATTGAATGCAAATAAATAAAAACATCAGAAATAGAAAACAACAATTAAGTTATAATCTTAAGTTAAAGTAAATAATAAAAACAATAAATATAATAAAACAAAATACTTATTAGTTTGTGAAAAAGCTATTTCTTTGTGGCATTTTTGTAATTATTGTAACTATTTTAATGGGGAAATAAGCCAGAATTTACTTGAAAAAATAACTTTATTATGGTTTCTACTTCCACATCGGACGTCGTTGTCAAAATACAAAATGTTTTATTATTTTCTTTATTAAATATTATTTATTATTTATTTAAATATTATTTAATTTATTATTTATTTTATTATTATTATTATATGCATATTATTACCTGTAAATATTTCTTCTGATTGTTAATTGTAAAGGATAGAAAAATTACCATTTATTTTATTTTCTTTTAGAATCAGCTGAGAGAAGTGGTCTACAAAAAACCAGGAAGGAAATGGAATATGTGGCTATGAAAGGCAAAAGAAAGGTTTACAAAGCAAATGTGACACATTTTTTTATAGGAATATCAGTAAATTACATTAAAAAAATGTATGAAAAGATTTTTTGCAATAAAAATGTTTATATTTATCAAGGATGCATTATTTGGTATGGCCACATATCGTCAGTGATGTGACAATACCTCCTATCTGTTTTTTCATGAGATTTGTAAGATAGACTAAAAACTTGTTTGGGCCACCTCCTGTTTTCATATATTTTTTGACTTGTTTTGCAGTAAATTTAACTATCTATTTACTACAAAACAAGCCAGAACTTACGTATGCAAACAGGAGGTGACCTTAAAAAATGTTTTTCGTCTCCTGCAAACCTCATGAAAAAAGATATAGGAGGTATTGTCACAGCACTGACGATATATTTCAGAGAATGTCTAAAAAATATACTGTGAATGTTCAAAGAACGTTCGTAGACATTCATGGAATGTTCCAACAAGACATTTAGTCTAAAAAATATACTGTGAATGTCCAAAGAACATTCATGGAATGTTCCAACATTCATGGAATGTCCCAACAAGACATTCAGTCTAAAAAATATACTGTGAATGTCCAAAGAACATTCATGGAATGTTCCAACAAGACATTCAGTCTAAAACATATACTGTGAATGTCCAAAGAACATTCGTAGACATTCATGGAATGTTCCAACAGAACATTCTAAGAATATTTAAAATGCTGACACAGCACATTCCAGGGACTTTCCAGGGACATTCGTGTGCATTTGGGGACATTCCAGGAATGTTTGGAATGTCCTGTGAGTACATTCTAGGAACATTCATGGAATGTTTTGTGTTATTAGGGGATTAATATTAAAAGTGGCATGCGCCACTTGAATCTAACTTCAGCCCGTGACGTGAGTAATGACCTGTGAGTAATGAATTATTACTCACGGGTCCAGTAATGGTTGCTATTATCTATGAAAAAATAGCGAATAATGATGAGCATGTTATTAAACGGTCGTAGAAAAATAACTATTATGTTTGGATTACTTTATTTTCTTTTGTTTCGGGGAGAAAAAGGCGCGATGCCAAAACAACCCCATCAATAAGCACAAAGGCGATTTTAGGTTAGGTTTCCCCTCACTCGACGTCAATACATGGTGGCACGATAGACGAGTATCGGGGGGTCAGTCCGCCTTAAGCCGAAGCAGAAGCAGAACCGAACAAAATGTTGTTCGTTCTGTTGCCGAAGCTCGAGAGGATACAGACAAGTTTTACACTTTGTACATTCTCTATATCCGTAGGCAAGGAAATAACGAGTAGGTACACTGCAACTAGTGGCATCTGTTGGAGTGTGACTGAAACAAGGGCTCTAGCGGGATAAGATAGTCAAAAATATCACCGCACCAATTAGCTCCGTCATTTTTGTGTTATCGATAAAGGATATAAAATCATGCCTTTATACAAATTTTTGGCTTCCCAGATGCCAGATGCCATAGAACCTCTTGAATCGAGAAAAGAATATTTTTTAGATTTTATCTTTTTGAACACAATTTTGCTTCAAAGATCTGAAAAATTTCAAGTTATATTTTTTGAATAAAAAACAGGAAAATTGGGCATAGGAAATTTTTTTGAAATTTTCAATTAGGCATTCCAATGAATGACCTGTCAAAAATTATTCAATATGGCGGCTGTCTGTATGCAAACAGTGTGTTGTTTCCAGAGACATATTAAGAGGATAGACTTGACTAGGGATATGCGATTTAATGCATCGGGGTGTAACGTTGACATATGATTGAGTGGTCTAGCCATCTTTGTCAGTCACATGCGCGGGATCGTTTGGTTAAAAGAGATAGATAGACCACCGATCGACTATTTCCATGCTGTTTCCGCGTTACGCTTTTTTGATGAGTATGCCGAGTCTACGCTTAATATGTCAATGGTTGTTTCACGGTGTTGTGTTTTGTTTTTGTTGTGAGAGAACAGAGACAGAAGTGACTTTATAGTTGTAGTGACTTTTTAAATAGTTTTTATACAGTGATCAGCGCGCTAATAACTGGCAGAATAACGTAAAATATGGAAAACATAATACATTGCAAAGTAAAGAGAGATGAAACTAGTAGAGGTGGAAGTTATCGATATAAACGTAAAAATTAACATTACATTACATAGTTTTCCACCTTTAGACGTCTCGAACTGTAACTATGACAGAAGAATTTTATAAAATAACTTCCCTTCACAGCAGGAGCGTCATTTGAAATTTTGCTAGGGGGGGGGGGCAAACATTATATATACAATACATTATATCGTCGGTATACTGCGAAAACCAGATAAATGACAAATTTTAAAATATTGAGTTAAGTATACTTACCAAAATTCTCAGCTTTTTACGCTCTACATACAGGTAAAACTCAACAAATGATACGACTTACCATTCAGCAGATAATTTGTGTAATAAAGAAATAAGTTACACCTAACCAACTTTTCATTTTCAAATAAAACAATATAAGTATCGCTACTGACTTCCATAAAATCAAAGTTCTGTTGCACGTAAAACCAACTAAGCGCACGTATATATTTGCCGGACAACAATATATTTCTACTGCTGTATATCTACCATATTCAGTAAAAAGGTGATAAGTGTCTTTAATACAGTGTGATTTATTTTGATTAACAGGTAAAACCAGGTAAGTGATCGCACCTCGATCTTAAATTTAGGTTTAATCAGCTAGGTCTCTTAACTATTTCAAACTAATGATAGAATATTATTTCTGATATATGCATCTTTCACTAGCATATCGAATATCAAACACAACTGGTACGCTTAATTCAAAATAAAGCACTAAACTTTAAAAATGTTTTTTCTCGATTTCGGTATTTCGACATTTATCTGGTTTTCGTAGTATACCGACGATATATGCAAACATAATACAAAATTGATCTATTTTTTGTAAATCTCAGTCATTTTCAGGGTCAGGGGGGGGGCAAATGTCCCCCCTGACCCTATCAAATGACGCCCCTGCTTCACAGACGTCTAAAAGGTGGAAATTATGTAATGTAATGTTACTTTATAGGTTTATCTTATATCTTATACCTTTATACCTTATACGATAATTTCACCTCTACTAGTTTCATCTCTCTTTACTTCGCAATGTATTGTTTTCCATCTTTTGCGTTTTTCTGCCGGTTATTATAGCTCGCTCATCACTGTATATATATTTTATTAATATAGAAAAAATGCCTGTTACTGGAAGCCTATCAAACAGAGAAAAAGTAAAATTTTATTCTGTGCTTGTGGTTTTAAGCCACAAATTCCTTATGATAAGAACCAATTATCTGAAAGACATAGGGCTCTGTGGATAACAGCAAATACTATAGACAGTAATACATAAAACTCTTGACATTTCCCATTCATTTTGCGGGTCCATATAGTCTAATATATTTGCTATAAAAAATATATTTTTAAGAAACGCTTTTCTTTAGCTACGAGTGACTACAATTAAACATATTATAAAAAAATCAATGAAAAGCAAAAAGTAAAAAAAAAATTGAAAAAATCTAACACATTCGTCAAAGAAAAGCGTGGCGCGTGTTCATCGAATAAACGGTTTTCGCATCACGCTTTTCTTTAACGAATATGTTAGATTTTTTTAATTTTTTTTTTATCTTTGGCTTTTTAGTTGATTTTTTTATATGTTTAATTTTAGTCACTCGTAACTAAGGAAAAGCGTTTATTAAAAATATTTTTTTCATATTTTTTTTACTTTTTAGTCTTACACTTTTCAAACATTAAAATATATCGTCATGTTTATTAAAATATGTATAAAACATATGATGTACAAACATGAAAAGTATTCGGAATCGGCAAAAAACTTGAAACTATATAGTAAAAAGTGAAATTATCTATAGTTCATATAATTAGCTACAATCTATAAAAGTTTCAAGTTTCTTCATTGTAAAAAGCAAAAAAATTTAAGCATTTTCCGTTAAAATCGTTTTTTTATTCAAACACTTAATAAACAAAAAAAATTTTTATTGACTATTCGTGTATTGTTCCCGCGAATGCATATGTCTGCAAATTTTTAGTCATTTGCATTGAAGAAAAGGCAGTCAAATTCACGTCCAAAGATTTGACCCAATCGATTGAACTAAAGAAAAGCGTTTAATTAATTAATACGACAAAACGAATTCTAATATTAATTGTAGCACAAAACGTCTCTACCGGTTGTTTTTCTAAGACTACGATAAAGACACGAATTTTTTGAATTCGAGTTTTGGTTGAAGTTTTTTTTCGTATCGTATTGAAATTTGACACGAATAAACGCCGATTTATATATAAAAAAATATAGGAGCGTTCAAGATTTGAAACTATTGTTTATTTATGAAGCATAACGTAAACAGTTAACGTAAAAAGTGAAATTATTTATAGCTCATATCATTAGCTAAAATCCGTAAAAGTTTCAAGTTTTTACATTATAAAAAACAAGATAATTTTTTCCATTAAAATCGTTTTTTTTTTATTTAAACAATTAATAAACATACAATTTTTTTTTATTGACTATTCGTGTATTGTTCCCGCGAATGCATATGTCTGCAAATTTTCATTCATTTGCATTGAAGAAAAGTTAGTCAAATTAACGTCTAAAGATTTGATGCAAACTATTGAAGTAAAGAAAAGCGTTTAATAATACATCCAACTCCCACAGAAAACTGGAAGCATGTTGCCACTAAGCGCCTCTGCCGGCTTGAGTTGAACTTCGTTTTCTCAACGTAAACATACAAATTTAATTTTGTTAATTTTTGGATAATTAATTAGGTAATTTTGGTAAATTGTGTTCAGGGTTGTTTTGTTTTAAACATTTTGTTTTAATCAACTGTTTTAAACATTTTAAACATTTGTTTAGGTTTAAAACAGTTTTTGTTTGAAACAGTTTAAAACATGTTTAAAATTTAAAACACTTAAATTAAACAAGCGTTTTTGTTTTCAATTTCTTTGTGAATATATCACATAAATATGAAAAAAAATCTCAAAACATATTATTATACAGACTTTTTAACAAATATATTATTTATTTGTTAATAATGGGAACACAACAAAAATTGGAAAACTTCAAAACATTTTTCATACAAGAGTTAATCAATTTCTCAAATTGTTTCAGTCTCATAGTAATCTTGTAATCTAAGTCATCAATCTGATCAACCATGTGATGAATTATAGAATTAAGCTCTTTAATAATTGAAACCAACTTAGCAGCTTTGACATTGCCTAGCCGATTACATAGTTTGGAATTGACTAAAGTGTATGATGAGAAGAGTTTTTTTATGTTGGATGACCATAGAACGCCACCATGCCAATGGTCTTACATTCTCAAGTAGATGTTTAGAAAACATATATATGGTTCAAAGGGTACACACTTTGTCTGATAATTAGGTAATAATAATTGGAAATGCTTCTGGATAATAAGTTTCTACATATTCCGTGCCAGTTTTTATTGGTCTTGACTAAATTTATTTCCACTAAAGCGATTAGCAAGCAAATTTGTGAAAAAATGAGCCATGATCAAAGCCATTTCCATAAGCTCCTTGACTTTATTCGTATCATTCATCAAAAATTCGCCATTTGCATGTTCAGTCTCGAATGCTTCCAGAATTTCTAGCCATATCTCTGTAGCCTCTCCTTTAGTGCAAGTATTTGTTTGGACTTTGTCCCTGCAATATACTTTAATTTCGATAAATACCTAGTATTAGGCATTTGTCATTAACTGTGTATCATTTACAAACTTTATTACATCTTTATCAATACTTATTTTATTGCTTGAGCAAACGTGAAATAATATTGGCCAGTTTTTCAACTAACTTTCTAAGCATTCCGATAAAGTATTCCAACGAACATCCTGATGCAATACAAGAGCAGAATCACCAGTTTCTCGGAATTTTGCGCTAACAAAATGTACATTTCTGAAATATTTGCAATTTTTTTATACTACTCTTTATTCCTGGTACTTCTATAACATGTGCAAGTAAGTGTATAAATAAACGTTTGTTATAGAAAAAGATAGCAAATACAAAATAAGTGATTGATGTGATCGTTCATGGGTATTCTTTCATTTTTCCGACTGCATATGGGCTGAACAGCCATAAGTTATTATGGGTCTACCCCAAAATCCCAACAGCCAAAATCCCGACAGCCACAATCCCGACGGCCACAATCCCGACACGCCAGAATCCCGACAGGCCAAAATCCCGACAGGCCAGAATCCCGACAGGTTTGATAAGTTTCTTTTTAACATATAATTACATTTATTTCTTGTTTTTTGTTTATGGCCATCGATTTTTTATTTTTTGTTACTAAACAAAAGTATCTTATATTAAAAGTATTAAACAAAAGTCGGAATTTTTACTTATGCGAGGATTGTTGCATGTCGGGATTTTGGCCTGTCGGGATTCTGGCGTGTCGGGATTCTGGCGTGTCGGTGTTTTTGCCGTCGGGATTTTGGCTGTCGGGATTTTGGCTGTCAGGATTTTGGCTGTCGGGATTTTGGGCGGCACCGGTTACTAGGGTGGTTCATCTTATTCGCCTCGGTCTCTGTACAGAAAACCACTTGATATTTTAAAAAAATTTCTTCACAGAAATATACAGGGGCTTTAATACTACAACCCAAAAATAATGTGAATTATACAGGGTGTTCCAAAAAAGAGTGGTATATCAAAGTTATATTTTTTCTTATGGAATGGCCTATATCTGATAACATTATTGAATTGGCCTTAAAAAATAAGCTATACTTTCATAAAGATTCCCTATACCTAAATACAGGGTGTTTTGATTTATTTCGATTTTTATAAAAATGTAAGGTTTTAGAAAAAAATAAATATCTACGAATCTAAGAAGCAGTAACAAATTCTTTCTTGGATCGTAATAATAGACTATTTAGCATACTTAAACAGATGCTTATTGCAACAAAATTTCTTACAGGGTGGTCAAAATATGAGATTGTTCTATTAACAAATTCAAGCTGTAATAACTTACTTATTTTAAATAGAACACCCTGTATCTTACTAGTCTATCGCGTAGAAAATTTACTTAGCTTTCAATTTGTACTAGGGTTTCCTATACCTATCTTTTTACAGGGTGGTCAAAATATTAAATTGTTCTATTAACAAATTCAAGCTGTAATAACTTACTTATTTTAAATGGAACACCCTGTATCTTACTAGTCTATCGAGTAGAAAATTTACTTAGCTTTCAATTCTCATTAGAGCTTCCTATACCTATCTCCCTTCATTTTTTAAATATTTAAAGATTTCCTAATTTGTAAGCTTTAAAAATTAGAATTAAGTACCTATGTCGTGGTTATGTACAACACATCACCAACACCGGCAATATACTTAAATATCTTAGTCAAGATAGTTTCATTAATAAAATTCACATTTTTATCATTTAATCACACAGAGTGTTCTTATTTTAAATGACATACTCGATATTCTATTCTTTATAATGGAAGATATTTAAAATCTCTTCAATTCCATGTTAACATTCTCAATACACATGTTATTCTGTAGATTTAATTCCCATGTTATTCTGTAAATACCCATTTTTACATATTTTTGTACAATAGGCTCGATTTCGTCAAAGTAGCCATTGCATTTAATTGTTTGTAATTGCGATTTAAAGATTCAAACAAAAAGTGGCGTTCTTAAATTTACTTAATAACCGTTGGGTTAAGATATGGAAAATACTTATACGGAATGAAATATAATTTAAATATCTTCCAGAATACGGCATCATATAGGGTATGCAGTTTAAAATAAACGTATTATTCAATTTCACATGTAGGCCAAAATCAACTAAAATAATACAACACTCTGTGTGACTACATGATAACACTGAAAATTTCATTAATGACAGTATCTTGTCTAAGTATATTGCCGGTGTTGGTGATGTGTTGTACATAAACACGACATAGGTACGTATGTAATTCTAATTTTTAAAGCTTACAAATTAAAAAATCTTTAAATATTTAAAAAATGAAGGGAGATAGGTATAGGAAACCCTAATAAGCATTGAAAGCTAAGTAAATTTTCTACTTGATAGACTAGTAAGATACAGGGTGTTCCATTTAAAATAAGTAAGTTATTACAGCTTGAATTTGTTAATAGAACAATCTCATATTTTGACCACCCTGTAAGCAATTTTGTTGCAATAAGCATCTGCTTAAGTATGCTAAATAGTCTTTTATCAAGATCCAAGAAAGAATTTGTTACTGCTTCTTAGATTCGTAGATATTTATTTTTTTCTAAAACCTGACATTTTTATAAAAATCGAAATAAATCAAAACACCCTGTATTTAGGTATAGGGAACCCTTATGAAAGTATAGCTTATTTTTTAAGGTCAATTCAATAATGTCATCAGATATAGGGCATTATATAAGAAAAAATATAACTTTGATATACCACTCTTTTTTGGAACACCCTGTATGATTCGTATTATTTTTAGGTTGTAGTATTAAAGGCCCTGTATATTTTTGTGAAGAAATTTTTTTAAAATATCAAGTGGTTTTCCGTACAGAGACCGAGGCGAATAAGATGAACCACCCTGTATGTATCTGTGCTGCCTAATTCCTCAAACAGATCCTTCTCATTTTAAGAAAATGTGATTTAAGCAATGATTTTTTTTACGTTTTATATGTTTAAAACATGTAATATCATCATCCAGCCTAAAAAGTCCACTGCTGAACATAGGCATCCTCCTCTCGTTTCCAACCCCATCTATCCTGCGCCGCTCTCATCCAGTTTTTATTTACCTTCCTTAAGTCGTCTGTCCATCTTGTAGGTGGTCGACCGACGCTTCTCTTGTCTTCTCTTGGCCTCCATTCCAATAAACTCTTCGTCCATCGCCCATCTGTCATTCTGGCTATGTGCATTTGCTGATGACATTGTATTAGTTGCAAGAACTGAAAAGGCTTTCGCAGATAACATTAGAATCTGGGCTGAAGAACTAAAAAACTACAACTTAATAATAAATATGGAGAAAACTAAAGTAATGACAATAGCCAAAAAAGAAGCAACTGTAAATATTGAAATCGAAAGGCAAAAAATCGAGCAAGTAGACCTCTTTAAGTATTTGGGAATAATGTTAAACAACAAAGGAACACAAGAAGATGAAATTGGAAACAGAATAAAATTGGCAACGAGAACTTATTATTCACTGTATAAAAATTTCCTAAACAAAAAAGAAATATCGAGGAAAACCAAAATGACAGTATATAAAACTGGATATATGCCAATTACAATATATGGGGCAGAAAACTGGGTACTTAATGACAGATAAAGAAAAAGATTACAAGCTACAGAAATGAGATACTTAAGGAAAGTGGTGGGAGCAAGAAGATTAGACAAAAGGAGAAACGAAGATATAAGACATGAATTACAGGTAAAATCGCTCAACGAAAAAGTTGAAGAAAAGAAGTTAAAATGGGCTGGACACATGATAAGAATGAGTGGTGAGAGACAAGTGAAAATGACATGGGAGGCCAAAGCAGTGGGTAAAAGCACGAGGGGCAGACCAAGGAAAAGCTGGAACACTAGTGTAAACGAAATACTCAAGAAAAGAGGAACATCGTGGCAAGAAGCAAAAGTTTTAGCAGCAGTTAGGAAGAAGTGGCGTAAATTTGCAGAGAGTATTATATAAAGTAGGAATCCTCGACACCTAATGGTAAAAGAGGCAACCGATTATGTATGTATGTATGTATGTTGCATGTCGGGATTTTGCCTGTCGGGATTCTGGCGTGTCGGGATTCTGGCGTGACGGTGTTTTGGCCGTCGGGATTTTGGCTGTCGGGATTTTGGCTGTCAGGATTTTGGCTGTTTTGGATTTTGGGCGGCACCGGTTACTATATGTATCTGTGCTGCCTAATTCCTCAAACAGATCCTTCTCATTTTAAGAAAATGTGATTTAAGCAATGATTTTTTCTACGTTTTATATGTTTAAAACATGTAATATCATCATCCAGTCTCAAAAGTCCACTGCTGAACATAGGCATCCTCCCCTCGTTTCCAACCCCATCTATCCTGCGCCGCTCTTATCCAGTTTTTATTTACCTTCCTTAAGTCGTCAGTCCATCTTGTAGGTGGTCGACCGACGCTTCTCTTGTCTTTTCTTGGCCTCCATTCCAATAAACTCTTCGTCCATCGCCCATCTGTCATTCTGGCTATGTGTCCTGCCCATCTCCACTTCAACCTGGCTATCCTCGTGATGACGTCAGTCACCTTTGTTCTTCTTCTGATTTCTTCGTTTCTGATTTTGTCTCGCAGAGTTATTCCTACCATTGACCGCTCCATTCTTCTCTGCGTGACTCTTATTTTGGTAGCCGAGGCTTTAGTTAAGTGTTTCTGATCCGTACGTCAATACTGGGAGGACGCACTGATCAAATACCTTTCTCTTTAGGCATGTGGGCAACTCACTTTTAAAAGTTTCTCTCAGTTTTTCAAATGTTGCCCACCCAAGACCTATTCTTCTCTTCAGTTCATGAGTCTGGTTATCCCTGCCAATCGTAATTTCATGTCCCAGGTATTTATATCTATCTACGAGTTCTAATTCCTTCCCACCAATACTGATGTTCTGGTTGGGTACCAAATTTGTCATTATTTTTATTTTCGAGATGTTTATATTTAAACCTACATTTTCTGTAGCCACAACGAGTTCCTGTACCATCTCTCTTGCCATACCTAGATCCTCAGCTACCATGACTATATCATCGGCGAAACGTAAGCTGTTTAGGTATTCTCCATCTATTTTTATTCCCTTTGTCATCCAATCCAAACTCTTGACATGTAATAAAAAACATGTAATAAAAAACAAAAATAACATGTTTAAAAAAAAACCCGTTTAAAACAAAAAAAAACGTTTGTTTTGTATAAAATAAAAAAAAAATATGTTTTTTTCAACCCTGATTGTGTTTGTATTTTTACACAGAATGTCATATAAAATAGGTTCGGTAAAATGGATTCTCAGTAAATACCTATAGGTCTGGATACCGCGTATGAAAAAAAAGTTGATTAATAACAAGCTGAAAATTTGTTAACAGCTTAAGGGTATCTAGTCGGATGAACTTTGATATATGGGAACACTGTAACAGGGGCAGTTTTAATTGTGGAACAGGTTAAAAATTTGGAACGGTCAGACCACGAAAGCGGCACATTTATTTTGTCCGACAGAACAGACTTAAACTCTCCGAACAGAGATTAAACTCTCATATTATGCAAAAATCAGACTGCTATTTATCACCTGTCATAATTCCTGTCATTTGACATATTCTACATGTTTCACTTATTAAAACGCCCATTTGGTGATAAATAGCAGTCCGATTTTTGCATGAGAGTATAATCTCTGTTAGGAGAGTTTACGTCTGTTCTGTCGGAAAAAATAAATGTGCCGCTTTCGTGGTCTGACCGTTCCAAATTTTTAACCTGTTCCACAATTAAAACTGCCCCTGTTACAGTGTTCCCATATATCAAAGTTCATCCGACTAGACACCCTTAAGCTGTTAACAAATTTTCAGCTTGCTATTAATCAACTTTTTTTCATACGCGGGATCCAGACCTACTAGGATGGCAACAAAATTAACTAAAAAGTGTATTACTTTGCCTCCATTCACCCCGATGAAAGGGTGTTTAGCTACAACTTCTTTTTACAAGAAGGCTAACACCAGACTGTATGAAAATTTTTTTTTCTATTATTAACGCTAAGGGTTTTGATAATAATACACCCGATAGTATGAAATTTAGTAGTAGCTTATAAAGGGAGCTTCAGATAAAATTAATGATATATTTAAAGGTACATTTAAAATTATATACAAGAGAGTGTTGAAAATGTTAAATATAATTTAAAATTAAAATGTTGCTACAAGAAACTCTCCAAAATTTATGTACCAAATCACGCCTACAAATTGCAACAAAACTTTTATAGATAAATATTTATTTTGATCTTTTAATAATACCGTATGTAAACAAAATTAACGATGGTAAAAAGGAAAAATTATGTAAATTAAAAAGTAAGAATATAAAATTAAAGACTGCACACAATGTCACAATCACAATTGTATTTTGATTTAATAGTTGTATGTTATGTATTATAGTCTAATAATGATTGATTATATTATAGTCTAATCTCTAATATTATGCAATAATGTAATTAGTCCAGAAAGCCACTGCGCATTCGCTAGGAAAAATATTCTAATTAGGATTTTTTGCACAATCTTACTCAAAAAGGACTCCTTTTAACAAATTTGCATGTTGCCAGGACCAAAAGGTGGTCAAAAATTTTTTAAAAGTTTTTTTTTTGTTTTTTTCCTAAAATTAATTTTTTTGCATGGAAAAAAGCTTTTCTAGGTTTTTTGGATCATTGCAAACAGAAAAGGTCTTTAGTGACTTTTCCCTAAACATGATAGTTTTTGACATATAAGCGATTAAAAATTGAAAAATTGCGAAATCGGCCATTTTTAACCCTCAAAAACTATATGAAAAACTACAAATTTGAATGTTGCCAAGGTAGGTAGATATTCTTTAAACATCGATTGATGAAATCCCGAAGAGTTTTTTGCAATACAATATTCAAAACTCTTTTGTTTTTTAATTGCTAGTCAAGCGTGCGCGACACTATTTTCCACCGACAGTATGGTGCAAATGAAAGGAATAAATTCGTTATTTCGTAAACCGGCGACTTTAAGGAAAAATCCCGAAACAGGTCGATTTTTATTTTTAAGTTATGATATTGTGGCATATATGGTATACTAGTGACGTCATCCATCTGGACATGATGACGTAATCGATGAATTTTTTAATGAGAATAGGGGTCGTGTGCTAGCTCATTTGAAAGGTTCTTCAATTCTCTATTCAGTAATATAAAAATTTACATAATTATTTATACAGGATGTCCAAACAATTTTTATTAAATTAAATTATTTGACAAAAAAAGAGGTAGAAAGACACCCTGTATAAATAATTATGTAAATGTTTACATTACTGAATAGAGAATTAAAGAACCTCTCAAATGAGCTACCACACGACCCCTATTCTTATTTAAAAAAATCATCGATTACGTCATCACGCCCAGACGGATGACGTCACTAGTATACCATATATGCCACAATATCATAAGTTAAAAATAAAAATCGACCTGTTTCGGCATTTTTCCTTAAAGTCGCCGATTTACGAAATAACGAATTTATTCGTTTCATTTGCACCATACTGTTGGTGGAAAATAGTGTCGCGCACGCTTGATTAGCAATTAAAAAACAAAGGAGTTTTGAATATTTTATTGCAAAAAACTCTTCGGGATTTCATCAATCGATGTTTAAAGAATATCTACCTACCTTGGCAACATTCAAATTTTCAGTTTTTCTTAAACTTAAAAAAGAACGAAAGATGACGATTTTCAAGGCTCAAAAACACAAGTAACAAATATCATTATTGTAATCATTAAGTACATAAATTCAAGTTCAAACCTTTTTTTATCAGGTCTCGATAAGAATTTTAGCTATGTTTTATTCTAAAACATATTTTTTTAATTATTGTTAATAAGGAAGGTTTCTTATGGGGAGACGGGCAGTAACGACTAAAAAACAATGTTTCAGAATGAAATAAGTCCAAAAGACTTATCAAGAACTGATAGAATAAGGTTTGAGCATGAATTTAGGCATTTCGTAATTTAAAAATGATATTTTATACTTATGGTTTTGAGCCCTGAAAATCGTCATCTTTCGTTCTTCTTCTTAATGTGCACTATCAAGTCACCTCGACGTTGGCGATTAACATAGCGAAATTTGTCTCTGTCTCGAGCTATTCTAAATAGGTGTTCTGCTTTCTTTATTCCTGTCCACTCTCGGATATTCTTCAACCAAGAGTCCTGCTTTCTACCAATTCCTTTGCGTCCTTCGATTTTACCCATCATGATAAGTTGAAGAATATTATACCGGTCTCCCCTTACTACGTGTCCAAAATAGGACATCTTTCTATATTTGATGTTATCAAGCAGCTCGCAGGTAGCATTTGCTCTCTTAACCCTTAAACGCCCAACCTTTTTTAGGTTCCATGTACGCCCAAGGGTGGGTAAAAAATGTCCACCTCGAAAATAGCTAATATTTTTATTGAGAGTTGTTGGAAATGGATTAAACTTAAGAATCTTATGCTTAATAAACACAACATCTTCTAAAATATTAATATAAACAATTTACAAACCTTACAACAAAATTACAATGTACATCAAAATTAACATACCAGTAAAATCCAGTAATTCAGATTTGTCGATTTTCTCCACATTCTTCCTTTCAGCCTCCTCATTGGCGGATAATTATGTCGATTATGTAATTATACATCGATAATTATATGGACTATGTTCCTACCAACGAGAAATTATATAGAAACCTTTAGTAATAAGTTTTACCAATGGTGTACTTTTTATGCTCACCCATATTTAACTCAAGATAATAATTTTATTTTCAAAAATATCGGTGGAACCAATTTAACATTCGATAAAAGGCTGTCTTTTTAACAATAAATAATTTTTGGAAAATTTTTAAATACGTAATAAATATGTTACAAGGGAATACGCATTAGGTGGACATTTTTTACCCACCCTTGGGCGTTTAAAGGTTAAGGACTGCCACATTTGTCAGCATAGCCGTCCCCGGTATTTTCAGTATACGTCGGTGCAGCCTCATTTCAAGGGCCTCCAAACGGTTAATGGTGGATATTTTTAATGTCCATGCTTCGACACCATACAAGAGGACTGACCAAATGTAGCATTTAATCTTTCGTTCTTTTTTCAATTTTAAATTGTTTATAACTAGCAAACGATCAACTTCAGAGAAAAATTACAAAAGACCTTTTTTGTTTAGAATGACCTAAAAAATCTGAAATATTAGGTATCTGCTTGGGTCGAATTTTTTTTAATCTTTAAAACAATGTCATTTTTTTAATTATTAATTAATTATAGTTAGAACAAGATTAGATCGGGCAACCCTTGTTTTTTGTAATTGTTAACATGTTAAATTACATATCCAATAATTTTTATCCATTAAACAGATCGGTGCAAATCGATCTTATATACAGTAGGAAAAATGAAAGAATACCCATGAACGAACATATAAAACACGCTGTATTATCCTGTCACCGTGTCACACAAAAAATTGGCCAGCGCAAGTACATGTAATAATTATTGTTACATGTACTTGCACTGGACAATTTTCTTTGTGACACGGTGACAGGAAAATACAGCGTGTTTTATATGTTCGTTCATGGGTATTCTTTCATTTTTCCGACTGTATCGTATCTTAGACTATAAATATAGTTTAAGAGGACGATCAGTAATTTTAAATAAAGGAATACAAGTGTTAGTATTAATTATTGATAACAAAAGACAAATAAGAGGAGTAGGACCGGATTTAAGGGGGGCAGGCTGGTCAGCTGTCCGGGGCCTCACAAAGCAACAAACTTAAAAGATCAGCACATTATTCAGATTCAGATAGAATATTTTTTTTTCAATCAATTACCTGTGATATTTCGTTACACGGACAGTTTCACTCATGTTGAAAGGTTTTTATATGTTTTACAAATCAAGGTCATAAATAGAATAGGTATATTTATATTTAATTCTATTCTTATATTTAATAATAATAACGTTCTTGCAAGAAGGTGATATTGACTTGAAAAACCGCAGGAGACAGTCCTAGTACAACGCCTCAGTTATGAAGTGGAAAATACAATGATGTTCAGGCTAAAATTAGGTCTTCTTCTTCTTCTTCTTCTTCTTCTTCTTCTTCTTTTTGTATAGACATGACTCTGTCTGTTTTTTCAATGTGTCTCTAGTAAGTTGTCGTTCCATCGTTTTCGTGGTCTTCCCACTGATCGTCTTCCTATTGGGGAGCCGTCCCTCGCTGTCCTGACTACCCTATTTGTTGTTATTCGGCTTATGTGGTCATTCCATTCAATTTTTCTGTTTCTTACCCAGTTATTAATGTTATCCACCTTGCATCTCCGTCGTATATCTGTACTTCTAGCTCTGTCCCATAGAGTCTTAACATCGATTTTTCGAAGGGTTTTCATCTCCGCTGTTTCGAGCAATCTTTTTGTCCTCTCTGTGTCGGGTCGTGTTTCTGCCGCTTATGTCATTATTGGTCTGATGACTGTTTTGTAAATTCTGCCTTTCATTTCTTTTCCGATATTTTTATTTCTCCATATTGTGTCATTCAGGCAACCTGCGGCTCTGTTTGCTCTATACACTTGATCTTCCACTTCTGTTTCGAGCCTTCCCTAGCTAGATAGTGTGATGCCTAGATATTTAAACTCCATCACTTGTTCTATTATCTGACCTTCAAGCTCCAATTTACATCTTATTGGATCTGCTGTTATAACCATGCATTTTGTCTTTTTTGAGGAAATTAACATGTTAAATTTTCTGGCGATTATGTTGAATTGGTGCAGCATACGTTGTAAATCATCTTCACTTTGAGAGATTAGTATTGCATCGTCCGCATAGCAGATTATTTTAGGTTGTTTTTCTCCAATTTGGTATCCTTTTTTAGTTGTTACTTTTTTTTATTATTTCGTCCATGATCACGTTGAACAATAAAGGACTCAAGGAATCCCCCTGTCTTATCCCATTGCCGGCTTCAATTGGGTCAGTTAGTTAATCTTCCACTTTTACTTTTATTGTGTTGTTTTGGTAGATGTTTTCTATCGTTTTAATTATTCCCAGAGGTACCTCTCTCTAGTATAACAAGTGGATAACGTCCTTTAATGTGACCCTGTCAAATGCTTTCTTAAGGTCCACAAAACATAAATATGCCGGTTTGTTGTATTCCAACGATTTCTCTTGAACTTGCCTCATTATAAATATAGCGTCAGTGCATGACCTTCCCGACCTAAAACCTTGTTGTTCTTCTGCTAATGTTACAATTTTTTTTATTTAAATTTAAGGCGCATCAACCTATATGGTTATTAGCGCCGCCTCTCGGTATTACAAAGTTTATGTTTACAATTTGTTGATATATAGATAGATACATAAATTAACATTAATACATATAGGCAGTGCTGTTTTTGTAACAATATAGGTTCCGGTACGCAGTGTTCCGGGGGGTCTGGGGAGTGTTCATAAGGGGGGTCCAAACACGGGAAAACTTTTTAAATTTATCCTCAATGAGGGCGTTTTAAAGCTGTTTGGGAGCAAGGCAAAAATTCAGGAAATTTTCTATAATTTTGTTGTTTTTTTATTTTTTGTCCCAAGAGGTACCGGTACGGCGTACGGCGCGTACCTTCACAAAAACAGCACTGCATATAGGTATATACATAGATTTTCATATACATTGATTTTTACAGTATTGATGTCTATATTTGGTTGTAGATCCCTATTGATTTCAAAAAACTTAAAACTGACGAAAAGTCACAGTCCTCTTCGAAACACTCACGTAGCGTTATCGGTAGTTTACACTTTTTCCGGTTATTTGCATATGCCGGGCATTCAAGGAATACATGTTTTAAACTTAAGCTGTTACCGCACTTACCGCACATTGGATTAACACTTCCAGTAATATGGTATTCATGTGTTAGGCGTGTATGTCCTAATCTCAGTCTGTTTAATATAGTCTGCTCTTTCCTGTTGGTACACTTACTCTTCCATCTTGTAACTGTTGTTTTTATGTCCCGCAACTTTTGTTGAGACTGGTTCCAGGTTTGAAGCCACCGTTCACTTAGTGTGTAGTTTATTCAGTGATGAAAATCTTTCTTGTATGTAGTGTCTGTTAACTCTTCGTTGTTAACTGAAGATTTGGCTACAGCATCTACTCTTTCATTCCCATGTATACCTATATGCGACGGAATCCACATAAACTTTACTATAGCATTCTTTTGCTGAAGTTGGTATAAATGGTTCTTTATCAATCGCAATAAAGGATGGGTTGGGTAAATGGTGCCTAAGCTGCTAATAGAACTTAAAGAATCTGTTATTATTAGGCATCTGTCTATGTTAGCATTTTTAGTATATTTTAATGCTTTTTAGATTGCGAATAGTTCTCCTGTGTATATTGTGCTAAAATTCGAGATTTTGTATGAAGCAGTAGGTATAGTCATTGTGTACGAAAGCACATCCAACTCCTTTTTCTGATTTGGGTGCATCAGTATATTTTATATGTTGATAATTCTGATACTTATCAATGTTACTATAAAATTGTTTAACCATAGAGGACGCATTCAGTTGATTATTAGTCTTAGTTAAACTCATGTCTAAAAAGGGTTTTCTGACAATCCAAGGAGGAGTGGTAAAGAGGTTGGTTTGGTATAACGTAGGGAAGACAATATTATTACTGGTCATGTATCTGTTAAGTCTTTCATAGAAAGGGGGTTTAGATCTTTTCTTTTGAAGGTATGTTTGGTGAAAACAAGATGCAGAGCCATTATCTCTGACGGGATTTTCATTATTTGCTGACACATTTGCGGCATATGCTAGACTCAGGTATTGTCTTCTTAATTCCAGAGGCATTTCTCCTGCTTAACATAGTAAGCTATCTGTGGGTGTAGTACAAAAAGCTCCTAAGGCTATTCTTACAGCAGCATTTTGGATTGTTTGTAACTCTTTTAAAAGTGATTGACTGGTAGATCCATACACTATTGAGCCATAATCGACTTTAGATCTAATAAGGCTTTTATATACTGTCAATAGGATATCTTGATCACATCCCCAATTTTTAGTAGCTAGTACCTTCATTATGTTCAAATATTGTTGGCAAGATTTTTTAAGACAGAACGTCAAAATAACTGTCAAAGTCGTGTTCGTTTTTTGGAGTTCGTCCCAAAGAATTATTAATTTTGGCAGTGTTTTGGTACATTCCGGCTTTGTTTCCACGTGCAGAGTGTTATCAATAGTTTCTGTTTTGTGGTACTTTGTGGAAAACTAGTAGACAGCTTTGTTTTACAGAAAATGTCAGGTAACGGGGGCGGTCCTGGCTTGCCCTCGGTTAATTTAAATAATAATAATCAGATGAATAATAATGATAGTCAAATTAATGTTTCTTCAATGGATACAGTGTCCTCAAATTTCGAAAAATATGACTTTGATAATAAATATCAACCGACGGATGCAGGTCGGTATCAGGTATTTTTGGAACATACCGATAAGAATCTTGGTCGTCTTTTTCCTGTCAGAATTGGCTTTTATTTACAACAAGTAATTTAATTTAGAAATGACGTTATTGATATTCATTCTGTAGGTTTAAAACGTGTTAAGGTAATTTTTAGAACATACAAAATCGCTAATTTATTAATTAATCACGAAATATTAACAAAAAATAAGTTGATTGCTTATATTCCAAAATTTTTCACGCATAAACGAGGCATAATACGCGGCGTTGATACCTTTTTTACTGAAGAATACTTGAAAAAAGCAATTAATTCCATAGTTCCAGTGGCGGAAGTGAGAAGAATGAAACGAAAAATTATAAACGCTGAAACCAAAAAAGAAGAATTTGTCAATAGACAATTGGTAGTAATAAATTTTAAAGGTAATAAAATTCCGTCCTTTATTAATATAAATATGGTTAATTTTCTTGTAGAACCATACATCCATCCCGTTGTTCAATGTGTAAAATGTTTACGTTACGGTCACAATATCGTTCAATGTAAAGGCAAATCACGTTGTTCTCGATGTGCAAATGAGCATTCTTCCGCTGAATGTAATTCCGAGTTGCAAATGTGCGTTCACTGTAAATCTTCTGATCATCCTTCAATTTCAAGAGACTGCCCAATGTATAAAAAACAGCAAGTAAAAAAAAGTATTGGCTTTCGAAAATAAAAGTTTTAAGGATGCCGAATTATCGATTAACAATCCAGCTTATGCCAAAATTAATACCAACAATAGGTTTGATATATTAAATAATCTTGAAAACTTTCCCGATTTAGCACCAGCAAACAAAACAATTTATTATGCTCCTTTAAATAAACCAAAATCAAATTCAACCGCATTAGAATCAAAAACAATTAAAAGGCGAAGAACTGAGACTTCTTCTCAGACTCCAAGCACTAGTAATTCAGATTTAGAAAATTCCCATCAAAAAAGACAAATTTCTCTTCCCCCATATATACCCGCTCCACAACAGAATAATTTCATGTTTTGTCGAGATAAACTTATCTCACAGATATATTCATTAATTACAAATATAATTAATAATCAAGGAAAATTTGAATTAAATAAGATCAGGGACAATATCATTACAATATTCGATAATAATGAAGATAATTTAGAATCCATTCTCACAGATAGTGAAAATGGCTATTAAAAATATTACAGAAAAACTAACCATATTACAATGGAATTGTAGATCCATTTATAGTAACAAAGGCAGTCTTATGCATCATATTAACAACTACCATACAGATATAATAGTTCTATCAGAAATATGGCTCACATCCGGTCATCATTTTAGACTTAAAGGATATAACTTTATCAATAAATGTCGTGAAGATGGTTACGGTGGCGTAGGTATTTTCATCAGACAGGGAATAGATTACCAAGAATCCGAAATTAATAATAATTTCGATGACAGTATAGAAGCATGCGCAGTTTTTTTGAACAAAATTAATCTCTCATTAGTATCAATCTATAGATCATCAGATGTTAGAATAGAAATAAATGACTGGATCAACCTATTCCTTCAGTTTAATATTAGAATAGAAATAAATGACTGGATCAACCTATTCCTTCAGTTTAATATTGCAAAAACTATTTTTCTGGGAGATTTTAATGCTCACCACGGCATGTGGGGGCCAATTGCAGACGACACAGAAATGGTAGAATATTAGTGGAGGCCATGGATTATTGTGAAATAATTACATTAAATGACGGAACACCAACAAGAATATCCCCAACTAGTAATCATTCAGCCGTTGACTTAACTCTAACATCTCCCTTCTTAGCCGACCGTATAGCTTGGTCAGTAGATTCAGATTCATTAGGTTCAGATCACTACCCAATCAATATAGAAATTCAAATCAATCCCTCCTCCTTTGTCATCAACCCATCAACAAAATGGAATGACTCTCGTGCTGACTGGTCTGTTTTTGGAAATATTTTTGAATTAGAAATTAGTGAGCTCAATGTTTTAGATAGGAATTCAAATTCTGTAGACAAAATCGAATTTTTCCTCAATGCAATCACAATCGCAGCATCGAAATCTATGCCTATTAAGAAATCTTTCACACCTTCTGTACCAAGACCTTATTGGTGGGATGAGGAATGTTCTGCGATTGTTAAAAAACGAAAAGAAGCTCTCAGCGAGTTTCAAAAAACAAGGTAATTTTATCAATTAGCTACAATATCAAAACATTTCTGCTAATGTCAAACGTACGTTTAAACTTAAACAAAAAAACAGTTGGAAAATGTTTTTGAATAAACTAAATAAAAACACTCCTCTGACTGAGATATGGAACACTGTAAGATCTATTTGCAATAAACACCATCAAAAAAGAAAACCACAATTAGACGAAAGCCTTATTCAAAAAGTTCTTGATACATTGGCTCCTTCATCTGCTGCAGGTCCAATTTTTAACGACAACATTAATCAATTTCACTTCCATCAAGACTCAGACACCCTTTCAAAAAATTTTAGCTTTTCGGAATTAGAATTAGCCTTAAAAAATAAAAAAATACTGCACCTGGACTTGACGGGTTCACTTATACGATAATAAATAAATTGCCTGAAAGTGGTAAACTTTTTCTATTAGAAATTTTTAATGATTGGTGGTTGAAACAAAAGTATTCAGATAGTCTTAAAAATATAATTGTGTGTCTTCTAGCGAAACCTAAGAAACCACCTGACTTACCTTCGTCCTACCGACCTATTTCATTGTTATCGTGTATTACAAAAACTTTCGAAAGGCTTATAAAATTTAGACTCGAACATTTTGTCGAAAACAGATCAATTTTACCAAAAAATCAGTATGGATTTCGTAGAGGTATAGGTACAATTGATGCAATCTCTCATTTAGTTACAGATGCTCAATTGTGTCTATCAAAAAATAATTACATGTTGTGTCTTTTTGTGGACCTTAAAGGGGCTTATGATGTGGTAGATTTGGAAATATTATATTCAAAAATGGTAACGTTTGGTATCAATAAAAGAGTCTCTATAAATATTTTAAATTTGTTTGCTAATAGAAAAATATTTTTGCGAGATAGTCATAACATTTTACATGGTCCAAGAGTACTTTACAACGGGCTTCCACAAGGCTCTATTTTAAGTCCCCTTTTGTTTAACTTATACACTGCAGACTTGCATGATTTGATGAGCGATGACATACAAATTATTCAATACGCGGACGATTTATGCATTTATGTCACCCATAATACCTACGATCGCTGTATGATAGACTTAAGACGTATTTTTGACAGGTTACAAAACTGGTTCGACGATATGGGTTTTAGTGTTTCACCAGAAAAGACAGCTGTGATGTGTTTCACAAGGAATGAGGGACTAGAAACCTCAAATTATTTTAGTGATGACAACTTTGGCATGGTTCTGATTAATATTCGTTCTATAAGAAATAAAACTGATGAATTGTTTTTGTTTCTGGAGGAATTAGGATTTCCTCCGATAGTTGCGGTTACAGAGCACTGGCTTGAAGTTAACGAGCCTTTTTTTGTAGAAAAATATACCACAATTGCCAGGTATGATCGTCCAAGTTCGGCTCATGGAGGCACCCTGATTCTCTCTAGAAATAATGATTTTTCTCTGATAACAAAATATGACTTTTTGTTAAGTGAATCATTCTTTGAGTTTTCCTTAGTTTATAATAAAAATCTTAATCTTTACATTATTTGCATTTATAGATCACCTGATTCTACCGTGGAACTATTTTTTCAGAACCTGCTAAATTTGTTAGATGACCTGCCTCATAAAAGCAGAAAAATTCTATGCGGTGATTTTAACATTAATTATGCTGCTGCTAGTGCTACCCAAGTGTCCCTGGCAAACATATTTGAATCGTATGGTCTCTCAATGCACGTTGATTCTCCTACAAGGATTACAAAAACTACATCTACCATAATCGATTATATTGTCTCAGATTTCTCACCCCTTGATGTCTGCTCTACAGTTATTAATGCGGAACTATCTGATCATGAAGCAGTGTATACGAAGTTTAACATCTTCAGCAAACCCTCCTCAAAAACCCGACGTTTAGGTAGGATTTTTTCCGCCCAGAATTTTCGTAAATTCCAAAATTTATGCTTGACTTCTGAGTGGAAATTTCCTTCTATAGACGTGGACTATAATTTCAGTGTTTTTCTAGATAAGCTTCTCCACATCTTCAATAAGGCATTTCCTTTAATTCCTATTAGGCCAAAACATCGGAAACCTTGGGTTACGAAAGGTATTCGCATATCAGCTAAGAATATGCGTTCACTACTATACATCAAGAAATTTACTACCAATGTTGCTGTCACTGAATATATTATGAAGTACAGGACAACATATCTAAAACTTGTCAGGTCAGCTAAAAAAGCCTATTATCAAAATCGTCTGGGAAGCTCTAAAAGTGTTGCAAAAGAGACTTGGTCTATAATAAACGATCTTCGAAATAAAACTCACAAAGCTCAATCATTTTCCCTTCCAAATCCTGAAAGTCTAAACGACTACTTCGTTAATGTGAGTAAAAATATAACATCAACAATTTTGCCGCAACAAGATCCCATTTCCTATCTTCCTAATTCAAGACAGGTCTCGAATTCATTCTTTTTACGACCAGTCGATAACTCTGAACTTATCCAAACAATCAATTGTATCAAAAGCAAATCATCCTGTAGTACTGATGGACTATCTATAAAAATTTTCTCTAATCTCACAGAAAATGTGTTGGAAATCCTCCTCTCACTAATTAATGATTCCTTCGAAAAAGGTAAATTTCCAGAGTGCCTAAAGACAGCCATTATTATTCCTCTTCATAAGGGTGGCGAAAAATCTGATGCCTGCAACTATAGACCTATTGCCTTACTACCGGTACTCTCCAAAATTATTGAGAGACTCATTAAAACTCGACTTATGTCCTTTATCGTTGATAACAACATTTTATCACAAAATCAGTTCGGCTTTCTAACAAATAAATGTACCACTGATGCCATGTTTTCTGTACTACACGAGGTTTACCAAGCACTAAACAATAATCTTTATACTGCCACTGTTTTCTGCGACTATGCCAAAGCTTTTGATTTTGTAAATCACGACATCTTGATTACAAAACTAAATTTCTATGGAATTCGAGGTATTTCTTTGAATTGGTTCCAATCCTACTTGAATAATCGGAAACAACTAGTTAGAGCAAATGATACTGACTCTAGTCTCAAAAACATCGTATGCGGAGTACCACAAGGTTCAGTATTGGGTCCTATACTGTTCCTTATCTTTATTAATGACATCACTAATTTAAAAATCAATGGGAAAATTTTTCTTTTTGCTGATGATACCAGTATCACTTGGAGCAACTCAACTATTGCATCTCTTCATGAAACTATAACTTCGGATCTACTGACGATAAAGACCTGGTCTGACTCTAATTTACTCTCTTTTAATGTAAATAAAACAGTAGCATTATCCTATAAAGGAGCTCTTCAACCTTTGCCACTTCATAACAGCCAGATCAGTACCGTTGATTCTGTAAAATTTCTTGGTATTTTTTTAGACAGCAACCTCAAATGGTCACTTCATATCGATTCGTTAAGTAAGAAACTCGCCTCAGCTTGCTATGCAATACGATCTGTCTCAAGGGAACTCAATTTAGCATCTTCTAAAATAACATATTTTTCGTTGTTCGAGTCGCATCTTCGATATGGTCTTCCTTTTTGGGGTTCTAGTACAGCTGCTCAATTTGATGTCGTTTTTAGATTGCAAAAAAGAGCAATAAGATATTTGTTTGGCCTCAGAAGATCTACACATTGCAGAAGTTACTTCAGAGATCACGAAATTTTAACACTTCCATCTTTATATATTCTAGAAACGGTTTGTTTAATTCGTAAACACCTTCATGTCTTTCCATCAAGGCCCAATCATCTTTACTCCACCAGAAATTCAATCTTTGATATTTATTTACCGATTCCATCCACTGAGTTAGTAAAGAAATCTATATTATATTCCGCAAAGAAACTGTACAATCATCTTCCGTTACAACTTAAATCTGCAACATCTTTCCCTAAGTTCCGAAAAATGACAAAAGCCTATCTATCCAAAAGACCATATTATTCAATAGAAGAATTTTTTAATGAATAACTAAGAAAATTGGGTTCCATGCGCAGTAGCATAAACTTGTCAGTTCCTTATGTTGTACCTATTTTATTTTATTTGTTGTATGTTCAATTTGCAATTTATATATATTTTGCAATAAATTGTTTTTGTCTTGGCTTTTATATCTTATACTGTACATTATTGACGATTTATCTAATTTTAATAAATTGTAGTTGTTATTTGTTATTTATATTATGTTTTTCTTTTGACTGTATGTAAGCTTTGTCCATAAAATTGTAAAAATTTTCAATGACAATAAAGCATATTTCTATTCTATTCTATTCTAAGGCACAGATATTAGTTAGTCGATAATTTCTCTATAGGTAAATACACTATTCCTATCGTAAAAGAATATAAATATTTAGGTATAATTATAGATAGTAAACTTCTATGGACCAGTCACATTAAGTATGTCAAACAAAGATGTGAAAAGGGAATTAATCTTCTGCGCTTCCTCTCCAAACAGAGCTGGGGCGCGGATCAACAAATTTCCTTAATGTTCTACAAGTCTTATATTCGCTCGATTTTGGATTATGGGTGTACTCTCTATGGTTCTACCTCCAATACGAACCAACTTACTCTTGATCGAATACAATATAGAGCTCTGAAAATATGTTTGGGAGCCATGGCATCTTCACCAAATCATGCCATTCTGGCAGAGTCTCAAGAACTTCCTCTTAGTTTTCGAAGACAGTTTTTAGCAAATAAAAGTCTATTAAAATATAGATGTTACAACAGTGATTTGATCGCAAAAATTAACTTTCTTGTAATTGACAATTTGACAAATCATTATTGGAAAAAGAAAAACTCTCCTCCTTTGGCAGATGCATTTATTGATACAAACTTATTTCAAAATGATATTGTTAAACTTAATAAAATACCATTGTATGCACACAGTTTCGATTCTATAATTGACAAACCTATCACCATATTCCCTCGGTATTCAGATTGTAATATCTTAAACCAAGCCATGATAAAATCCATTGTGAATGGTCTCGGGTCGAACTTAACTAAAATATATACAGATGGCTCAAAAACGGAGCTAAATACAGGTTCGGCATTTTTTGTTTCAAACATAAATCATATTGAAAAGTACAGAATCTCAAATTATTGTTCTATTTTTACCGCCGAGTCCTTTGCTATTGAAAAGGCACTAAAATGGTGTGCAACTCAAACATGCACGAACGTGGCAATAATTTCAGACTCAAAATCAGCATTACAAGCTATTAGCGGTCACCCAATAAACCAATTCCGAAATGCCTTAATTTTGAACATTAAAAAATTAATTATGGATCTTAAACAAAGTAATGTAACTGTTTCGTTTATTTGGACGAAAGGACATTGCGGAGTCGAAGGTAATGAAATTGCGGATATAGCCGCAAAAAGTAGTCACAGTTGCCACCATATTGACAAAATATTTAATTTAAAAGATTTGAATAATGCTCTCAAACCTAATATCAGAAGGAAATGGGAAACTGATTACAAAAGAATTGCAAGTAAATCTACAAACCATTATTTCAGAATTCACCCTACACTTCCAAAAAACATTCCTCATTTCACCTTTAATTATAATAGAGCACACATGTCAGTATTGACTCGTTTAAAATTGAACCATGCTCGCTTTCCATCTCACTTATATAAAATTGGAATACTTAACTCCCCTGTCTGTAGTTGTGACAATATATCCATTGGTGATCTAAATCATATATTTCTAGAATGTCCTCTGAACTCTCAATCTTCTTCAATTCTGTATCAAGAACTAATTCATCACGAGTGTCCATTGCCACTAAATATTACAGCTCTCCTTTCTTCCTCAGATAAAGCGGTACTAGATTCCATCATTAATTTTATCAGAAATTCAAAAATAGCGGTATAGTTTAGAAATAGACAATATGAAATCATTTAATGTAATTAAGAATTTACATGTTTTGTGGCAAATAGATTTTGTCTGATGCCAGGATCTCACACACACACACAAGATTTTTTAAGATAATAAATATGTTGTTTAAAATTTAAATATTTATCAAAATTTACTCCAAGGAATTTGATACAGCCAACATAATCTATTTTTTGATTAAAGATTGAAAATTCGGGACTACTAACATTGCGTTTACTGGTGAAATGAATACATTTACTTTTATTAGCACTAAATTTCATTCCCGATTTCATTGACCATTTTTCTAATTTCAAACTAGCATCTTGTAAAGTTTGTTTAATTAGTTATATGATTCTTCCTTTACAATAAATTATGAGGTCATCTGCGTATAGTCTACTCTTTACTGGTGGAGTATCATTTTCCATAATGCTATTTATAGCAACAAGAAAAAGAGTAACATAATCGATGATCCTTGGGGGGTACCATTTTCCTGTATTCTTTTGTTAGAAATAAAATCGTCTACTTTTACTTGGAAGCTCCGGATTTTTAAAAAATTAGTGATAAAATTTAGAATATTTCCTCGTATACCTAATTCCTGTAAAGTTTTAATTATACCATGGCGCCACACTGTATCAAATGCTCTGGTTATATCAAAAAATACCGCTATGCAGCTCTGATTATTTGCTAGAGCTTCGTGTATTTCGGACTCGAGGTCAACTAAGTTGTCTAAGGTTGATCTATATTTACGAAATCCACTTTGTTTGTTAGATAGAACAGATCTTTGCTCGAGTATCCAAATAAGGCGATGGTTGATTAATTTCTCGAGTACTTTGCTCATTGCACATCCTAAAGATACCGGCCGGTAGGAGTTTGGGTCTGAACGTGGTTTACCAGGTTTAAGGATAGGTATTGTGTAAACATTATTCCAAGTGTTTGGAAACACTCCTTCAAGCCATATTTTGTTATATATCTTTAGTAAGTAGGCAGTTCCATTTCTAGGCAACTTTTTAAGGAAAATGATAGGAATATCATCTGGACCAGGACTTGTGTTTTTAATAGAATTTATAGATTCAGTTAACTCTTCTTCTAGTATTGGTGAATTTATTGGCAGGCTATCGGTTTCATTATGACTAAATTCTACTAATTCTTCTTTAGTCTTAAACTGTAAAAACTCTTAAAAATAATTTTCATTACTTGAATATGACTCGTATGATGAGGCTAATGCATTAGCTATCTGAGGTCTAGATGTATTAATTTTGTTATTATATTCTAAATATCTTATTGCAGAGTTTGTGTGACGTCCCGAAATTTTGTTAATTTGTTTCCACACTATTGCTGCCGGGGTAGAACTGTTTATTGTTGATACAATTTTTTTCCATGATTCCTTTTTGCTTCTTTTACCACTTTTCTACTTATGGCTCTTAATTTCTTATATTCCAGGAGATTTTCTTGTGTTTTTTGTTTTTTATATCTATTGAAATCTCTGTGAGTCTTGTTTATAGCATCTTGACAGTGATTATTCCACCATGGTACTCCTATGCGATTTCTTACTATTTTCTTTTTTCCGATGAAATTATCTGCCGCGGTAAGTATGACGGAGGAAAATTTGTTTACTATGTCGTTTATATTATCATTAGGAGACAGATCTGAAAAAGAATCCAATTGATTCTCCACAAACTGTGTATATGGTGACCAATACTCTATTTCTGTATTCCATCTAGTGTAAGGTTGAATTTCTTGTTTATCTTCGAAATGTATGGGAAAATTATCACTCCCGTACAGTTGTGTACTAGCTTCCCAAGTTATGTTTTGTACTAAACAAGGATCTGCAAGAGATAAGTCGATACAGAAAGTGTTTCCAGTAAAAGAATCAAATCTTGTTGGAGATCCATCGTTAAGCAGAGTAATATTGGTGTTATTAATGACAGTTTCTATTATGTGTCCTATTTTGTTATACCTGTTAGATCTCCAAAGTAGATTGTGCCCATTCAAATCTCCCACTACAATCTTAGGCGATGGAATTTGATCTATAATATGAGTTATTTCTTTTATACTTATATCAGTATTTGGTGGAAAATAAATGTTGAAGATATTAATAATTTTGGGAGTTTTTATGCTTACTGCTACTGCTTCAAAGTTGGTATTTAAAGGTATTTGCTCAGATTCCAATGAGTTACTTACATAAATGGAAACTTCTCCACTAGCTTTTTTAGAATCATGTCGGTTTTTATGATAACCTTTAACTGCGTTTAATGTCTAATTTCTGTTCAGTAAAGTTAGTCTCTTGGAGACATATAATTGACGGTAAGTGTTTAGCAATTAACAATTTAAGCATTTCTAGTTGTGTGTAATAACCGTTTATGTTCCACTGTAGTATTGACATTTTGTTATACGTATATGTTAATTTTTATTCTTGTACTTGATCGCTATCTATTTCGGAGGAGGAATATAATACATCCAACTGTTTAGATATTTTACGTTTAATTTTTGTACCACGTGTTTTCATGATTTTTTCATCGAACAAAGGATAGATGTTGTCTAATAATTCTAGTAATCCCTCAATATCTTTTGTGAAAGTTTGAGCAACACTCAATGTGTCAGCTGAACCATATGCGTTTGTGTATCGTTTCTTGATAATTAAGAACAGTGTGATTTTTTTCGTCTTCAAAAATGCTTTAGTTGGTTCCATCTGTTTCTTTACTTTTGTGCTGCCCCAGTACTGTACCTTTTGTACTGTGCTGCCCCAGTTTCGTCTTTACTGTTTGAATCATCGTTTTAAATTTTGTAATAGCTATCGTATTTGGTTATTAGTTCAATAACCTTTTTACTAATTTCACATTCTGGCGTTTCTAATTTGTTTAGGTGCAACAGGTTGGTGTCAGTCGAGAGAAGACGAATTTTCTCCAAGGAGGATGAGTTTGGATTGAGGAAGTATCGTAGGTGCCTGAAAAATAGATATTAATTTTTAACAAATATGTCTGTAGGGAGTAATAGAAAGGGTCTTCTTCTTCTTTTTGCATGGACATGACTATGGCGGCACACATAGTGAAAGCGGGTTCCTGCTTACGGGCAAACCGCGCGGTTCTCGCGCGCGGGTATGGTAACACAGTGAAGACGGGTAAAAGCGAGAGAGATCGTTCAAATTTGGCAGTTGCGTCTACTACTTGTAGCAAAATGTCGTCTTCCGATGACGATATAATTGCTTTAGATTCTGTTTTGACTAAACTAAAAAGAAAGAGAGTTGATGTACATCCTATTAATCGAGAAAGATTAATTTATGGAGAATATCATCATCTATTTACAAAATTAAAATATAATGAACGATTCTTCCAGTATATGAGAATGACTCAAGAGACTTTTAAATATATTTTGGAGAAAGTGAAGTATCGTTAAAAACAATATTAAACGCTCAACTTACAGTCAACCAACAGAATATCGAAAGAGTTGAGTAATATACATATCTGGGTACGAATTTAAATAGCCAATGGGATTACTCAACAGAAATTAACCACCGAATAATAAAAGCGAAAGCAGCATACGTTAGAATGAGACCTATTTTCAACAGTCGAGACATATCATTAAAAACAAAATACCGTCTGTTGAAATGCTACATATTCACAGTTCTGCTCTACGGAATGGAAGCGTGGACACTAACTATTGCATCTATGAATCGGCTCGAAACTTTCGAAATGTGGTGTTATAGGCGCATCTTACGTATATCCTGGGTTGACCGAATTACTAATGTAGAATTCCTGCGTAGAATGGGGAAAGAGTGTGAAATTCTCATAACCATCAAGACAAAAAAATTAGAATATCTAGGACATGTAATGAGAAATCAAGAGCGTTACGGCCTTCTCCAACTGATTCTCCAGGGGAAGGTAAATGGTAAAAGAGGACCGGGAAGAAGACGCATTTCCTGGCTTCAAAATTTACGAAAGTGGTATAACACCACTACCACTGAACTGTTCCACGCTGCGGTAAACAAAGTCAAGATATCCATGATGATCGCCAACATCCGTAACGGATAGGCACTTTAAGAAGAAGAAGGAGTATCGTTTAATTAAAAACTGGTGTAATTTACATAAGCAGGCTATCCTTCCGGAAGAAAGGCTTGTTATAACATTGAGGTAAGTAGTTTTGTTGTAAATTTATTTTTCAAGTACTTATTTAGTTCATAGTTAATACTGGAATGATTTTAGAAATACCTAAGTCACACAAAATTACGGTTTCAATAAGATTGACTTTATTACTTTTGTTTATTATAATGTACAATTTATAAAATTAATCCATGGAGAACTATTAATTCTTATTATAAAAGAGGGAATAAACTAAATTCTCATTCGAGTAAACATTAAAACCGCGCGGACAAAAATAAATTCTCATTCTAGCAAAAGCGTTCAGGCGGGTTGAAGCGGTTGGCCCGCGCGGACCTGCTTTGACTATGTTCGTGTACATTTAAAGACGTGCATTCTTTTTGAAAACGTTTAAAAGCGGGTCCGCCAGGAGCGTCATTTGAAATTTTGATAGCGGGGGCAAGCATTATATATACAATACATTTATATGCAAACATAATACAAAATTGATCTATTTCTTGTAAATTTCAGTAATTTTCAGGGTTAGGGGGGAGGGCAAATGCCCCCTGCCCCCTATCAAATGACGCCCCTGGGGTCCGCGCGGTTTAACCGTAAGCGGAAACCGCCTTCACTGTGTGCGCCGACTATGTCTGTTTTTTCAATGTGCCTCTAGTAGGTTGTCGTTCCATTGTTTTCGTGGTCTTCCCACTGATCATCTTCCTATTAGGGAACCGCCTCTCGCTGTCCTTACTACTCTATTTGTTGTCATTTGGCTTATGTGATCATTCCATTATATTCTTCTGTTTCTTACCCAGTTATTAATGTTGTCCACCTTGCATCTCTATCTTATACAGGGTGTTTCATTGGGAAACGGAAATACTTTAATGGTGAATAGAGGTCACCGAGCCGGTTCTCGATATACTACATTTTTTGCCTTACCGACTTTTATAACCAAGTTACAGGGTGTTTTATCAATTTTGCCCATTTTTTCCTAAGCCATAACTTTAGAACCACCCAGTATATTTTTTTGATACTTGGTACACATATGTCTCATTTAAAACCAAAACGACCGACATACTAACCATAAGAAAAATCCAGGTCCGGATTAACAAAAAATTATAAAGTAATTGTGACCTTAAAACAACACCCTGTATATTCAAATTTTGAAAATCTGTTTGCTTATTTAAAAAGAGCACAAAAAGTAAGTTTAATGATTCGCTTCAATTTTTCGGCCAGACAATTTTATGACTTTAATTTTAAAATTATATTGAATTTTTTAAGAACTCTGACATTAGAAATGCAGATATTATTAACTTTTAGTTCTAAATTATTAAAGTTAATGAATAAATATTCATTTTAAAAATAATCAATACTTATTTACCACATCGGAACGATCCAATTACTAATGACAAGAAAAATCCAGGTCCGGATTGACAAAAAAATATAAAGTAATTGTGACCTTAAAACAACACCCTGTATAATATTGAAATTTTGAAAATTAGTTTGCGTATTTTAAAATAGCATCAAAAACTGCGTTAAAAGGTGCATGTCAAATTTTTGCGCAGATAATTTAATTACGGCAATTTTGAAATCAAATTGATTAATTCTGTCAAGGTCACAAGAAGCTGACAGAAAAATGAAGAACAATCCCAATGTAATTAGAAAATCGATTCGAAATCTTTTGAAACGAGGAGGGAAATGCATCGAACAAAATGGCGGACATTTTGAGCAACTGTTATAGTTCCAATATTTTTAATTTATGTTAAATTGTTGAATTGTTTAAACGATTTTTTTTTATTAGATATAGCTGTTTTTTTAATTCTTTACTAAATCATTAAAATATCCCAATTCTCGCAATTCTAATTTTTAATGATGTGCATACAGCTACAAATCCAGAGAATCCATGAAGACAGCGTAGTAAATAAGTAATAAGTATTCTTAAAATAAGTATTGATTCATTAACATTAAATTATTAAAAGTTAATAATACATATCAGGTTTTAATCTCAGAGTTCTTTAAAATCTCAATATAATTTTAAAATTGATATAATAATCAAATCAACGGCGAAAAAATTAAAATGAACCTTTAATCACAGTTTTTTATGCGCTTTCAAAATGCGCAGACAAATTTTCAAAATTTCAATATACAGGGTGTTGGCTCAAGTTCACAATTGCTTTATATTTTTTTGTTAATCCGGACCTGGATTTTTCTTGTCATTAGTAATTGGGTCGTTCCAATGTTGAAAATAAGTATTGATTATTTTTAAAATGAATATTTATTCATTAACTGTAATAATTTATAACTAAAAGTTAATAATATCTGCATTTTTAATGTCATTAAAAAATTCAATATAATTTCAAAATTAAAGTCATAAAATTGTCCGGCCGAAAAATTGAAGCAAACCATTAAACTTACTTTTTTTGTGCTCTTTTCAAATATCCAAACAGGTTTTCAAAATTTGAATATACAGGGTGTTGTTTTAAGATCACAATTACTTTATAATTTTTTGTTAATCCGGACCTGGATTTTTCTTATGGTTAGTATGTCGGTCGTTTGGGTTTTGAATGAGACCTATGTGTACAAAATATCAAAAAAATATACAGGGTGGTTCTAAAGTTATGGCTTAGGAAAGAAATGGGCAAAATCGATAAAACACCCTGTAACTCGGTTATAAAAGTCGGCAGTGCAAAAAATGTTGTATATTTAGAACCGGCTTGGTGACCTCTATTCATTGTTAATGTATTTCCGTTTCCCAATGAAACACCCTGTATAATATATTATGTAGTTCTAGCTCTATCTCATAGAGTCTTACCATCGATTTTTCGAGGGGTTTTATTTCATCTCCGCTGTTTCGAGCAATTTTTTTGTCCTCTCTGTGACGGGTCGTGTTTCTGCCGCGTATGTCATTATTGGTCTGATGACTGTTTTGTAAATTCTGCCTTTAATTTATTTTCCGATATTATTATTTCTCCATATTGTGTCATTCAGGCAACCTGCGGCTCTGTTTGCTCTATTCGCTTGATCTTGATAGGGTGATATGTAATAGAAAAGGTGATTAGTTCTATTTGAAGTTTAGTTAGAAGGAAAAGTTAAATATTGTCTTCTAAACGTGAGTGGAATCCCTTCGATCTCCCAATACAGGGTTTCGATTGGACTTGTGCGGAGTAAGGACTTAAGTGTCCTTAAGAAATTCCAAGACGTGTATTTTGAGTAATGGTTAATCTTTAAAAGAACTAAAATTTCTTGTCCACTTTTGATTTTGATAACTATTTTATTTGTCAGTGCTTTAGTTATCTTTCTTTCTAAACTTTTAATTGTATGTATACCTAATAGATTACATATAATATTAGTAATTTCATATTACACAAAATGTAACTAGTTTAAGGTTGGCTTTTCTCTATAAATTACATTTGGTTTTAGTGTTTTCTTGTTTTAGGTTACAGATGAGAAGCAATTGACAGATACTTTAAACAAGGCATTAGAAATAGGATATCGCCACATTGATACTGCATCAGCTTATAATAATGAGCAGCTAATTGGAAATGTTTTGAAAGAGTGGATCTCGTCTGGAAAACTAAAAAGGGAGGACATTTTTATAACTACAAAACTTAATAGTGTTGACATGTACTCAAATCAAGTAGAAAATGCCATAAAGACATCGTTACAAACACTTCAGCTCGATTACCTGGACTTATACTTAATACACAATCCTATTGCAATGAAACATATAAACGGAAAGCCTGTTCCTCAGCCAACTGATTTAATATCTGTTTGGAAGGTAAGATATTTCTTTTCTTATTTCAGCAAGAACTTCATCAACAAGTTTACACTTCATTAATGTCCGTCTATAATACTTGTTTAAAAATAAATGCAATGTTTTGAAGAAAAATTAGTGTGATGAAAGTCATAATTATTTTCTGAGCTTTCTTATTTTTACATTATATTTACCAAGGGAGCCTATTCCTTTTATAGTTTTTTATGCCGAGTGCTATAATCTGGTCATTTACCAATGAGGCAATGAGTAACTTCTTATCTATCCTATCTTACTAACTACTAAAAATCTAAGACTCACCCTTTGACGTATTGTTAGTTGATTTTATTGTCACTGTGGTACTTTTTGCTTGCGCCCTATCACACAAAGCGCTGCTTTTCATTTTATCACACACTCCACCAACACGTTGCTTGCAAACTAGTCGCGCAATGCTCCACTTTTAGCTTTGTCACACACTACACCAACTCGGGCAACTCGGGAGTTTGTTCGCAACCGCCGACCAGTTCACATCGTTCTAGAACACTGGTTTTCGGCAAAATAATTACGTAGGTATTCTGAGTTTTACTATACTATTAGTACAGTTCAGTGAATAAAAAGTGGATTGGCAACAATAAACAGTGTTATAAATTTGAAGAAAAAACTTCCGAAGTAAGTTGAAATTAATAATTATTGTATTGACACCAACATACTATCAAAACTGCTATCCTATCAAAATGTCGGATTGTCATGCGTGTGGGAAGACGATACCAGCTAATGACAGCAGTTCTCTCGTCTGTTTACAATGTATACGGCCGTGGCACGGAGTTTGTGCCGAACCGCAGCCTACTGATGGAGATCCTACTACACTTCGCAGTTGGAAATGTTCTCGATGTATTTCGCCAAGCGGTGATATTGAAACCTCCCACTTTAATGCTATAATGGCCCAGTTTACAATCCTTAATAGCGCTTTAACTGATTGCAAAACGCAAATTAATAATTTAACAGATTTAGTAAGCGCTCAGTCACAAACAATAAGTACATGTGTTGCTGACATTTCAGACTTACGCAAAGAAAATCAAAGCCTTAATAACAATTTAAAGGCTTTAGAAAATAAGGTTATTAAACTGGAAAGCAAAAATGTGCCAACTACGAGTGAAAGCGTATTTCAAGAGTCATATGAAAGGCTTAAAAGATCTGAAAATATAATAATAACGGGCGTACCAGAAAGCAATAATACCGAAGATGATATTTCTAAAGCATCAGAGATCTTAGAAAATGTAATACCAAAAAACCACTTTCAGATCAAATCAGCTGCTCGATTAGGAAAAATAGATTTAAACAAACCTCGAATGTTCCGCATCACTTTAAATTCACGGGATCAGTATTGTCAATATTAAAAAATAAATATAAGGTTCCAAAAGATAAGTATCCCAGGGTAAAAATTATATCGGACTCCACACACCAACAATTACAGTTTATATCCGAGGTCAGAAATGAGCTCACAAGAAGAAAAGATCAAGGTGAAGAAAACCTAACAATAAAATATGTTAAGGGACAACCAGCCATTGTTATTGATGGCAACCCGACTATAATCTCAACACAATCTGACCGTCCAAAACGCAATCGGGAAGAAGACAGTTCCCCTATTCATAATATAAAAAAGGGTAATAAATTGGCTAATTCTTCAAAAAACTAAAAACAATTATTTTTTGGAACTGTCACGGTTATTCAAATCTAGAAAATTACTTTGAGAGACCACTTTGATTTTGATTTGTTATGCGTCAGTGAAACCTGGCTTGTGTCAAAACCAATATCTTTAAACGAACAGTATAAAATAATTTCCATACCTGCTGTCAAAGAAAAGTCGTTAGGTAGACCAAGTGGGGGTCTCTGTGTTGTATATAAAAAAACTTTAGGTCTAATTGTTCTCCATCAGTGTTCATGGTGGTTGTTTATGTTAATAGATGCACCTTGTGAAAAATATATAGTATGTAACTTATATTTTAAGTCGTCATTTGATATTGAACATATGTTAAATCTGTTCCAATGTACCCTGAATGAGATAATAAATAATTACTCTGACTGCGCTATCATAATTGGAGGTGATTTTAATAGCCGTCTCGGGACGTTGGGTTCTATTCCGGATGAAATAATTAGTAATACAAGTTTATATGAAACTAGGTTAAGCCGCGATATTATTAAAAACAAAAGGGGCACAACTCTACTTAATTTTATGAATAACAATTCCTTCAACCTGCTTAACGGCAGAACTTCTAGCGATCGTCCAGCGAAATTTACATGTATCACACCTCAAGGTTGCAGCACTGTCGACCTGGTGTGGGTAAATAGTCTTTACCTTTCAAACGTTTTTGATTTGGAAGTTGGTGATGACGATTATTTATCAGATCATTTTCCGGTTTGTCTGAAACTTCATCAACAATATTCTATTGCTATAGATAATGTGAGCGCTCCCAGTTCATTCACTAAAAAATTATTATTGTGGGATGATGATAAAGCATTATCGTTTAAATTGTGCATGCGGTCGTTCCCTAATATCAGATTTATTAATGACGTACAACTTTTATATGACAATTTTTACAGAACTATTGTAGAATGTTGTGAAAGTTTAGATTTAATTAAACAGGTAACTATAAAAACCAATGATAGTAGAAGAAGTTTAAATAAACCCTGGTTTGATCTAGACTGTATTAATGGAAAAACAAATTTAAAATTACTATTAAGTAAATGTAGGAAACAAAACTTTACCGCAAATGTTAGAGCCAACTATACAGGGTGTAACAAAAATACAGGTCATAAATTAAATCACATATTCTGGGACCAAAAATAAATAGAATGAACCTAACTTACCTTTGTACAAATATGCACATAAAAAAAGTTACAGCCCTTTGAAGTTACAAAATGAAAATCGATTTTTTCGAATATATCGAAAACTATTGTAGATTTTTTATTGAAAATGGACATGTGGCATTATTATGGCAGGAACATCTTAAAGAAAAATTATAGTGAAATTTGTGCACCCCATAAAAATTTTATGGGGATTTTGTTCCCTTAAACCCCCCCAAACTTTTGTGTACGTCTCAATTAAATTATTATTGTGGTACCATTAGTTTAAGTCAATGTTACTAAAACTTTTTTGCCTCTTAGTATTTTTTCGATAAGGCAGTTTTTATCGAGTTGAGGCTTATTTTTCAATATGTTTACATAAAAATTTTATGAGGGTTTTGTTCTTTTAAACCCCCCAAATGTTTGTGTACGTTCCAATTAAAATATTACTGCGGTACCATTAGTTAAACACAATGTTTTTAAAACTTTTTTGCCTCTTTGTATTTTTTCAAAAAGGCACCTTTTATCGAGGTGTGGCTTCTTTTTTAATATGGTTCAAAATATCCCTAAAAATGTAAATCAAAAATAAATTTTCATATTATTACCAACTCTCCATAATCGTACTTAACCATATACAAATATGTGGTGGATTTAACAAATATTTGAAATATCTCAATAAAAACTGACTTTTGGAAAAAATACTAAGAGGCAAAAAAGTCTTAAAACCATTGTGTTTAACTAATGGTACTACAATAGTAATTTAATTGGAACGTACACAAAAGTTTGGGGGGTTTAAAGGAACAAAACCCCCATAAAATTTTTATGGGGTGTCCAAATTTCACTACAATTTTTTCTTAAGATGCTACTACCATAAGAATGCGACATGTTTATTTTTAATAAAAAATCTCTAATAGTTTTCGATATATTAGAAAAAATCAATTTTCATTTTGTAACTTCAAAGGGCTGTAACTTTTTTTATGTGCACATTTGTACTAAAGTAAGTTAGGTTCAATCGAATTATTTTTGGTTCCAATATATGTGATTCAATTTATGACCTGTATTTTTGTTACACCCTGTATATATAGAACGGAAAAAAGAGTATAAAAAATTAATTAAGTACAAAAAAAGAACATACGAAACCAACATAATTACCAAATTATCTAACGTAAACGATTCAAAGAAATTTTGGCTAACGGTAAAGCAGGCGCGTGGCTATAAAAAACGTTTTTCACTAAGCATTGAAATTTGGGAAAACTTTTACAATCAGTTGTACGCCAACCGCCTAACTGACAGCTCTGTCTTTATAGATGTCCGTCATCCTTACTTAGATGCAACAATTACGACTTCTGAAGTGTACGCAGCACTTAACAAGTGCAAAAATAAAAAATCTCCCGGCTTGGACATGATTCCTTATGAAGTATATAAAAGTCTTCCTCATAATTGGGTGCTTTATATGTCACCTCTGTTTAATAAGATTTTTGAAATCGGAACCATTCCTAAAAGTTGGAGTGAAATTCTTCTTTCGATGCTTCATAAAAGTGGACCTCCTGATGAACCCACAAATTATAGAGGTCTGGCACTATTAAAATGCTCACTTAAAATTTTTACCAACATACTTCAGTCTAGACTTTCATCTTGGTGCGAGGAATACCATATTCTACCTGAATCTCAAGAGGGTTTCAGACCAGGCCGCGGTTGTATTGACAATGTTTACACCTTGAGCTCTGTTATTCAGTTTCACATAAGGCATAAAAAACGTAAGCTATTCTCCATCTTTGTTGACTTTAAAAGAGCATTTGACTCAATACACCACGCATTAATCTGGCAAAAATTATACCGTTCTGGTGTGACATCTAGGATCCTACAAATCGTTAAAAATTTATATCAAACTGCTTATTTTAAAGTAAATGCTTCAAATGGTATGTCTAGGTCATTTGATGTTACAGCTGGTGTACTACAGGGTGAAACTTTAAGCCCATTACTTTTTTCCTTATTTATTGCGGATATTGAAACATTCTTCTACGGAAATGGTGCTCGAGGTGTAAGCATTGATTCAAAAAATGAAATTCTGCTACTCCTGTATGCTGATGACCTAGTTATATTAGCTGACTCTGAAGCGGATGTTGGAAGAAAACTAAAATTACTTGAATCCTACACTAAGTCCAACGATCTCACTGTTAATACCACAAAAACAAAAATACTCATATTTTCAAAAGGTGACCACACCACAAACAACATTAATTTTTTTTACAACAATAATCCAGTGATCTCAACCAATCCATACAACTATTTGGGAGTGACATTTACTAAATCATCACTTTTTCGCGAAATGTCGTATACAACCATCGATAAAGCCAAGCAAGCAGTTGGATCAATTATTCCAATTTTAGCATCTAGTAAAATAGACTCGTGGTCACCAAGAATCAAACTCTTTGAGTCACTGGCATTGAGTGTGATGTCAAACTGCGCTCCCGTTTGGGCACTTAGATACACTGAAGCTCTCGAAAAAGTACAAACTACTTATTTAAAACGAATTCTGTTACTCCCAAAAAACACCCCTGATTATGCAACGCGGTTAGAAACGGGACGTGTAAAATATTCGTATAATCTTTTTAAAATGACTTTGAGTTGGTTACAAAAAATTTTGCTTATGGACGATAAACGTTATCCCAAACTTTGTTACAATCAACAACTACGATTAGTAGGTTTAGCAGATGAAGCATATAATTGGGCAGCACAGGTTAACGGTATGTTTTATTTCATTGATTGTACATATATATGAATTAATCTCAGTCTTACTTCGCTTAATAAAAATAAAAAAATGTTACTGCTAAAATTTTATAACAAATTGCATGAAATGGACATAACTTTATTTCAGAGGTCTTCTTTTCTGTCTTTCTACCCTACATTTAAAATATATAGAACCCCAAACCCTTACCTATTACTTAAACTGCCAATACAGGTCACGCGGACTATAACCCAACTGAGACTGTGTAATAAATTTCGAATTTCATTCACCTATAAGGGATGTTACTATTCTATCGATCCAGATAATATTTGCACTGCCTGTAACACAAGACAACTCGAAACTATTGATCACCTTCTATTTAACTGTCCTATCTATAACACTATAAAACCGTAGAACCAGTAGTTATTTGTTTTCAAAGCATGGATTCACTATTAAATGCTCTTGATAATCTCACTCCCAACAACGCTAAAATCATTGCAGGGTACATAATATGGAACATTTTAAAACTCAGAGCGTTTATCTTGAATGAATAATTTTTCTCATATAAATTCCATTGTGCAATTCTATATTTACCGTTTATTCATATATGTTTACATTTTTTTTTGTTTGTAATTTTTATATCACTATTATTCGTCTCTTTGTAATGTAATTTTGTCATGTGTGTATTACTTATTTATTACCTATTTATTGTGTCATACTATCTCTGCATGTCACTATACGTATTTGTTCAAAATTTTTATTATAGTATTGTCGAACAAACCTCTTGCTATGGATTTATTGTATTCCAAGAAGCAATAAATATCCAGATTTAGCCATACGGCTTACACTCCCTCTAAGGGGAAAATTGACTCATCCCAGATACCTACGGTATCAAAAGGATTGAGCTCTGGTGGGACTCTCTCCGTGTTATCGAGCCCTAGGTGACTTGGTATGCAGGTGTATCTCCCAAACATTTTCGTACACATCTGGCCGTTGCGAGTAGTACTGCTTTCTGCATGGTCTTATAAAGATGTTCATTACGACCCAGCTTTTTTATGCTTTCGAGGAGGGTCTTCGGAATGACTCCAGTAGTAGACATAATAATCGGTATCGTCTGGGTACTTTGCATTCTCCATTGTCTCCGTATTTGAATTTCCAGATCTCTGTACTTGGCGATCTTTTCAGTAAATTTAGTACGTAGATTATTGTTGTTAGGAATCGCCACATCAATGAGGGTTGTTTGTCTCGTTAATTTATTGACTAATACGAGATCTGGTCTATTATGCGCCACTGTTTGGTCTGTGAGCACAGTGCGGTCCCAGTATAGCTTGTAGTTGCCATCCTCAAGCATACTCTCAGGGATGTATTGATAATATGGGAGGTGGTCGGTTTGGAGAAGTCCCAGCTTGATAGCTATCTCGTGATGAAGGATTTTTCCCACTGCGTCATGCCGTTCCTTGTACTCAGTTGGAGCAAATGCCTGGCAGCCCCCCGTAAGATGTTGGATGGTTTCCTGGGCTTGACATCCATATCGGCATCTGTCGTTTTGAACATGAGGGTCTCTGATGATATATTTCAGGTAATTTCTGGTTGGTATAACCTGATCCTTAATGGCCAGTAATGAACCCTCCGTTTCAGGGAACATCTTTCCTGATGTCAACCAGTAGTTCGACGCTATATTGTCGACATAATCTTGGCTGACTTCATTGGGATGTCGCCCGTGCAGAGGTTTACCCATCCAGGTGCGCACTTTTTCGTCTTTAGTAAGGTGGTTTATGCGCAGTTCTGCTTCCCTCAGTTTTATCGGTGTTGAGTCATCTACTGCGCAGATAGCGCGATGTAGAGTAGATGTTTCAGCCTGCATCTGAAAATAAGATCTTAAATTAGCAATTTGTTTGTCTAATTGCTTACCTATATCCATAAGTCCTCTTCCTCCTAAATTCCGTGGTAATGTCGTTCTTTCTACTGCACTTTTTGGATGGTGTTTTTGTGCCTTTGTGAGGTGCGTTCTTACTTTTAGCTGAAGATTTTCTATGTACGTTTTTGTCCACTTAACAATGCCAAATGAATTGCATAATAATGCAATAAATATCCAGATTTAGCCATACGGCTCACACTCCCTCTAAGGGGAAAAGTGACTCATCCCAGATACCTACGGTATCAAAAGGATTGAGCTCTGGTGGGACTCTTTCCGTGTTATCGAGCCCTAGGTGACTTGGTATGCAGGTGTATCTCCCAAAAATTTTCGTACACATCTGGCCGTTGCGAGTAGTACTGCTTTCTGCATGGTCTTATAAAGATGTTGATTAAGACCCAGCTTTTTTATGCTTTCGAGGAGGGTCTTCAGAATGACTCCAGTAGTAGACATAATAATCGGTATCGTCTGGGTACTTTGCATTCTCCATTGTCTCCGTATTTTAATTTCCAGATCTCTGTACTTGGCGATCTTTTCAGTAAATTTAGTACGTAGATTATTGTTGTTAGGAATCGCCACATCAATGAGGGTTGTTTGTCTCGTTAATTTATTGACTAATACGAGATATGGTCTATTATGCGCCACTGTTTGGTCTGTGAGCACAGTGCGGTCCCAGTATAGCTTGTAGTTGCCATCCTCAAGCATACTCTCAGGGACGTATTGATAATATGGGAGATGGTCGGTTTGGAGAAGTCCCAGCTTAATAGCTATCTCCTGATGAAGGATTTTTCCCACTGCGTCATGCCGTTCCTTGTACTCAGTTGGAGCAAATGCCTGGCAGCCCCCCGTAAGATGTTGGATGGTTTCCTGGGCTTGACATCCATATCGGCATCTGTCGTTTTGAACATGAGGGTCTTTGATGATATATTTCAGGTAATTTCTGGTTGGTATAACCTGATCCTTAATGGCCAGTAATGAACCCTCCGTTTCAGGGAACATCTTTCCTGATGTCAACCAGTAGTTCGACGCTATATTGTCGACATAATCTTGGCTGACTTCATTGGGATGTCGCCCGTGCAGAGGTTTACCCATCCAGGTGCGCACTTTTTCGTCTTTAGTAAGGTGGTTTATGCGCAGTTCTGCTTCCCTCAGTTTTATCGGTGTTGAGTCATCTACTGCGCAGATAGCGCGATGTAGAGTAGATGTTTCAGCCTGCATCTGAAAATAAGATCTTAAATTAGCAATTTGTTTGTCTAATTGCTCACCTATATCCATAAGTCCTCTTCCTCCTAAATTCCGTGGTAATGTCGTTCTTTCTACTGCACTTTTTGGATGGTGTTTTTGTGCCTTTATGAGGTGCGTTCTTACTTTTAGCTGAAGATTTTCTATGTACGTTTTTGTCCACTTAACAATGCCAAATGAATAGCATAATAATGCAATAAATATCCAGATTTAGCCATACGGCTCACACTCCCTCTAAGGGGAAAAGTGACTCATCCCAGATACCTACGGTATCAAAAGGATTGAGCTCTGGTGGGACTCTTTCCGTGTTATTGAGCCCTAGGTGACTTGGTATGCAGGTGTATCTCCCAAAAATTTTCGTACACATCTGGCCGTTGCGAGTAGTACTGCTTTCTGCATGGTCTTATAAAGATGTTCATTAAGACCCAGCTTTTTTATGCTTTCGAAGAGGGTCTTCGGAATGACTCCAGTAGTAGACATAATAATCGGTATCGTCTGGGTACTTTGCATTCTCCATTGTCTCCGTATTTTAATTTCCAGATCTCTGTACTTGGCGATCTTTTCAGTAAATTTAGTACGTAGATTATTGTTGTTAGGAATCGCCACATCAATGAGGGTTGTTCGTCTCGTTAATTTATTGACTAATACGAGGTATGGTCTATTATGCGCCACTGTTTGGTCTGTGAGCACAGTGCGGTCCCAGTATAGCTTGTAGTTGCCATCCTCAAGCATACTCTCACGGACGTATTGACAATATGGGAGATGGTCGGTTTGGAGAAGTCCCAGCTTGATAGCTATCTCCTGATGAAGGATTTTTCCCACTGCGTCATGCCGTTCCTTGTACTCAGTTGCAGCAAATGCCTGGCAGCCCCCTGTAAGATGTTGGATGGTTTCTTGGGTTTGACATCCATATCGGCATCTGTCGTTTTGAACATGAGGGTCTTTGATGATATATTTCAGGTAATTTCTGGTTGGTATAACCTGATCCTGAATGGCCAGTAATGAACCCTCCGTTTCAGGGAACATCTTTCCTGGTGTCAACCAGTAGTTCGACGCTATATTGTCGACATAATCTTGGCTGACCTCATTGGGATATCGCCCGTGCAGAGGTTTACCCATCCAGGCGCGCACTTTTTCGTCCTTAGTAAGGTGGTTTATGCGAAGTTCTGCTTCCCTCAGTTTTAACGGTGTTGTGTCATCTACTGCGCAGATAGCGCGATGTAGAGTAGATGTTTCAGCCTGCATCTGAAAATAAGATCTTAAATTAGCAATTTGTTTGTCTAATTGCTCACCTATATCCATAAGTCCTCTTCCTCCTAAATTCCGTGGTAATGTCGTTCTTTCTACTGCACTTTTTGGATGGTGTTTTTGTGCCTTTGTGAGGTGCCTTCTTACTTTTCGCTGAAGATTTTCTATGTCCGTTTTTGTCCACTTAACAATGCCAAATGAATAGCTAAGCGCGGAACATGCGTAGGTGTTTAGTGCCTTAAACAAATTTCTACTATTAAGGTTTGAGCGAAGCAGCTGTTTTACCCTTCGTATAAACTCAGTAGTTATCTCTGTTTTCATTTGTTTATGGTCAATTCTCCGCGCTTGCTTTACTCCAAGATATTTATACATATCGTTTTCACCCATGGCCTCGATGTTCTGGCCATTTTGCATATCGAATCCTCCGGGCTGTACTTTTCCTCTGACTATATTGAAAATACGGCACTTGTCTAGTCCGAAGTGCATGCTAATATCATTAGAAAAAGTTTCTACAGTTTTTAGCATCTCATCGAGTTGGTTTCGAGTGGAAGCCATTAATTTCAAATCATCCATATACAATAAATGATTAAGCTTCGCCACCACATTGTTGTTATTTTTGATGCTAAAACCTGCGTCTGTGGAGTTCAATAGCTGAGATAATGGGTTCATAGCTAGACAGAACCACAGTGGACTCAACGAATCTCCTTGAAACAGGCCCCGGCTGATTGCGATATTTTCAGTTTCGATGTTATTTTCACCAGGTATTTGAAGGTGAATTCTAGTCTTCCACTCCGTAATTAAATGCTCTAAAAAGGTCACTGTATTATCATCGACTTTATATATTCTCAATATATCTATAAGCCATTCATGCGGCACTGAATCAAAGGCCTTCTGGTAATCAATGAAGGCAGTAAAAAGATTCCTCTTTTTGGAATATGCCTGGTTAGAAATGACTGAGTCGATAATGTGTTGTTCTTTGCAACCCATGGAACCCTTAGCGCATCCTTTCTGTTGAGGCTCTATGATATTGTTCAGAGCACAGTGTTGGTAGATACGCCGGGCTACACAGGATGTGACCAATTTGTACAAAGTTGGAAGACAAGTAATTGGGCGGTATTTGGCTGGATCTTGGGTGTTATTTTGATCCTTCGGAATTAAATAAGTGGTTCCCTGAGTTAGGAATGATGGTATATCCTGCGGATTAGAAATAACATGATTAATTAGTGTTGATAAGCATTCATGAACACTCCAAAACTTCTTGAGCCAAAAGTTTTGAACTCCGTCTGGTCCAGGAGATTTCCAGTTGTGAAGCTCTTTGATGGTATCTGAGACTTCTTCAGTAGTGAAGGGTTCGTAAAGGGTCGTAATGTAGTGTTGGCAGTTCTGTGTCGTTTCTTCTATCCATCCAGCATTGTTGTTAAGAGCAGCTGGCGTGGAAAGTTGATTTCCCCAAAACTCATGAATTTCTTCTTGGCTTGGGTAAGTCTTATCGACACGTTCTACAGTAGAATTGAGTTTTCGATAGAACGCCTTTTCAGAACTTTCAAAAAGAGCATTGTCGCTTTTGCGGTTGTTACTAACTTTGTACCTCCTTAGTCGTCCTGAATAAACGGAGAGCTTTTGTTTTAATGTGTCCAGACACTGATGGGCTGTGTTGTTTTCTGGATCATATCTTGAGTGTCTTGCGGTAGTCAGCATTATATCTTCAACTCTTCTGATGACTTTTCTACTTGTTACACCTCGTATGTATTCTGTGACTATACCAATATCCCTACGTAATAATTCGATCTTTCCGAGCAGTCTTTTTTCCCAGGGTGCAATTCTGTTTCCAGTTCTTTTGTTAATAGTAACCCGTCGTGTTCTGATCTTAACGCCCATTACATTAGCAATTGCTGTTGCTACAAAGTAGATTAGCATATGCAAATATTCCAACGTGTGAGCTTCTACGACATAGTTGGGTAGGACTTCAGTGTTCACAATTTGTAACAGCGCACCTAGTGTCTTACAAGAGTTTATTCGTGGTAGCGGTGGTCTGCTAAGTGGATTTGTTCCATTAAACTCTTGTATGGCACGAGCCATTTCGTTTGCTAGACTATCGCGCAACTCGTTGTTTTCCTGCTGTGTATTATCAGGTTGAGTTTCTGGTATGGGAATCTCAGGAGTCTGCTCATCGAGGATTTCATTAGGGACTTGATCTAAAACTTGTTCTTGGTTATTAATCTCCCGTTCGACTTCGCTTTGGATCGAATTGCGTCTAGTCTCTGGGATAAGGTTGTTCCTTATGATTACCCGGTATTGATCTGATACTCTTTGCTCCGATACTTGAATATCTGGGTACGTCCTGCAAAATTCGGCATACAGCTGGTGTCGGTAGCCGATTGTTTCTTGACCGAGGTTTGTCACCTTGTAATAGAAGCGCAAAATGTTTTCATTAATGGACACAGTCCATTTCATGCGCTGCCTCGGTGTACGTAATAAATACTAAAATAGTAGTAGTACGTAATAAATATTATTATTATTATTATTATTATTATTTTTATACACTACACCAACTCGTGAGGTTTGGTCCTCTTCAGTCTTCTCTTCTGGTTTAAGTTGTCTAGGAGCTGGATGACCTCAATATTTCCGTGAAGTAGAAGGATATTGTCATGACTTTCTGCGTCCTTTCGGATTTCCTTGTCGACGGACGGACTTTATTCGTAGATCCTCGTGGAGGTCGTCATTACGGGTGTACCAGGGTGCATTAACTATGCCCGTTAATACTTTGTTTTGAAAAGTTTGTATTATTTTCAAGTTAGTCTTTTTTGTACACCTATGGGGGTTGGATACCATACGTCCATACGGATTTTTTAAATTATTTGTAAATTAGCACCTTGTTTTACGATGACAACCCTGAGTATATTTCCAGGAGCCAGTAAAATTTTTTATATTTAATATTTAATTCTTCTCTCTTTTTCCTTCCGTGTGCTTTCCAGCTAAGCTTCGTGTCTAGCGTTAAGCCCAGGTATTTAGCTGTGGTGGCATAATGAATGTCTTGTCCATTAATTTTTATTGGTGCGTAGAGCATTATTTTATTAGTGAAATCAACATGTACTTATTTGCTTTCATTGCTAATGGCAACACCGTCATATTCGCTAATGTAGCGGTGTCGTCGGCAAAGGTAGCTAAACAATAGTTATCCAATTTTGGTAGATCGCATGTATAAAGGAAACATATGACCGGGCCTAAGAGTTACCCTGTGGGACTCCGGCTTTTATTTCTTTAAGGTCAGAATAAGCATCATCTTGCTTGATTCTGAAATATTCATCAGTTAAGAACGATTTAATTATGTCTGTGTATGATTTTGGAAGAATAGTATCTAAAAAAATACCAAGTTTTTTGTAAAAGGTATATATTAAAATACCCTAAATAAGGGTCACAATACAAAAAGTTTTCCAGTACAATACAATACAGTACAATACAAAAGACTCCGTAAATTTTTAAGACATCAGGTTCACCTACAAACGGTTTGAAAGGTAATTCCAGAGGCTATTAAAACGCGTTAAATTAAAGATTAAATGGCCACGGTTACATGGTTCTCGCAGCAAAATTTAAGATTTAAACGTTTCTATCTCGGTTATTTTTCACCCTACAGAAATGGTAAAAAGGTATAATATTTGATATAGAAAAAATTAAAATTTGGTTATTTAACATTTTTTACATATATTGAGTATTTTTATAGTTATTGTCAAAAGAAAATGAAAATGACGATAATTTTAAAAATCATGATTTTTTTAAATTATAACTTTTTTTTCAAAAATATGCATTCTAAACCGGTGAAAATTGTTAAAATCATTACTTATGCTAACACAAAGGAATTTTTGTAAGGATTACTATAAATTTTAATTTTTGTGTAAATGGCGTATGTTTTATTTTTCACCTTTTCCTAAAAAATTCGAAAGGGTTCTCTTAGTTTCATCATAAACTTGCTTAATTTTGATGCTATTAACTTCTTCTGGAGCTTATTTGTTAGGTATTCTGAAGTACTTTGATAAGTGTTTAGCAGGTATATTGTATAAAATGCATCGTTTCCCGTTATTTAAGCTTGAATATTTAGATTTGAGTACTCATCGAAAAAATATACATTTAATTACCCATAACTCACTTTGAATTATTATAACATTAGTGTAGTACTTGGAGTGAAGAGTATATTCAATTTTTTATTGTCTTCAATTTTGGTAAGTATAACTTTTTTGTAAAAGCTAATAGTTTTTGAGTTATACGTGAAAACAGCTTTAAAACATGCATTTTTTTACGAAAAAATAAAATCTTTGATCTTTAATAACTCAAAAAGTATTGATTTTTGTTAATAACTTAATACTTATAACAAATTTTGCTTAGAATTTGTCTCCCTATTGATTTATGGTATTATTTTTAATAAAATAATTTTCACTCCAGAATAGAGGTGGCATTCACCCCCAGGGTAAAAGCTCAAGTTGGCATCATGTCGCCTTTGTTCCTTGACGTATCCTCTAATTGCTCATAAATTTTCATGAAAATCGATGGAGGTTCAACGAAATCGGAGGTGAAAACCTTCAGTGACTGCACTATTATGGATTACCTTCAAAGGCCGATATAATCAACCAAAAAGAAGGTGTATTTGGTGATATTTTTAGTGACTTTCTTGGGTGTGAATCTGTCTTTTTAGTTTACTCCTCTTGGTTTAAAAACAAAGCTTAGCATTATGTTCTATTCTTCTTGCAAATTGTTGCCCAGTAATGTTTCTTCTTCTTACCGATGATGCGGTTGGAATATTTTTTCTAGATGTGAAGCAAAGCTTTCTGCTTTTTGTTCGCTGCTTCTAGTCCAAATGCCGTCTTCTTTTTTTGTGGAAATTTTTATAGTAATTATTTGTTATGTTTCTTTTCTGTGTCGATTAAAGTCTGACATCACACAAGGATGGCCTTAACAAAGTTTCCAAGCAAGTTCTAATCACATCTAAAAAGCCTGAAAATATAAAAACCCATAAATTAATCGGAGAAGTGTTCTCTTCTATCGTTCGTTCAATTTCAAGATCAGCTCGACGTAAACAGTGTCAGACGCGTGATCGGTCGGCGGTGGGTGTGTCGTGTCGACATTGTAATTTGCAGTTTGTCATGGTAAGAAATTCAGTGTCATCTCTGTACTTCTATTGTTCAATGGTGCTCACTGGCGGATCCAGGGGGGTGTCACGGGGTCATGACCCCCCCCCATAATTGTATTCCCACGTATCCTAGGGTTGGTAGGACTAAGTGACCTTGCATCAGAGATAGGTAATTAAATCACCCTTAAGACCCATGACCCCCCCCCCAAACAAAATTTCTGGATCCGCCACTGATAGTGCTAAGCCTTTATTCTTGAAACTTTTCATTCTATAAATTGTTCTTGTTTTCTACTAGTATCTAGATATATTGTCTACATCCTTGAAACTTAAATAATTCTTATGTACCTATTGTTTATTGTTGTTCTATATTTTGCATCTTTCCTGTTTGATGTTTGTTCTCTCCGTTGTTTGTCCAAGTAGTCCAGAAAGCCACTGCGCATCCGCTAGGAAAAATATTCTAGTTCGGATTTTTTGCACAATCTTATTCAAAAAGCTTTTAACAAATTTGCATGTTGCCAGGACCAAAAGGTGGTCAAAAATTGTTTAAACTTTTTTTAAAAAATAATTTTTTTTGCATGGAAAAAAGTTTTTTTAGGTTTTTCAGATCATTCCAAACAGAAAAGTCTTTAGTGACTTTTCTCTAAAAATGATAGTTTTTGACATATAAGCGATTAAAAATTGAAAATTGCGAAATCGACCATTTTTAACCCTCAAAACTTATGTGAAAAACTGAAAATTTGAATGTTACCAAGGTAGGTAGATATTCTTTAAACATCGATTGATGAAATCCCGAAGAGTTTTTGCAATAAAATATTCAAAACTCCCTCGTTTTTTAATTGCTAATCAAGCGTGCGCGACACTATTTTCCACCGACAGTATGTTGCAAATGAAAGGAATAAATTCGTTATTTCGTAAACCGGCGAATTTAAGAAAAAATTCCGAAACAGGTCGATTTTTATTTTTAAGTTATGATATTGTGGCATATATGGTATACTAGTGACGTCATCTGTCTGGGCGTGATGACGTAATCGATGATTTTTTTAAATGAGAATAGGGGTCGTGTGGTAGCTCATTTGAAAGGTTCTTCAATTCTCTATTCAGTAATGTAAAGATTTATATAATTATTTATACAAGGTGTCCTTCTACTTCTTTTTTTGTCAAATAATTTAATTTAATATAAATTTTTTGGATATGTAAATGTTTATATTACTGAATAGAGGATTGAAGAACCTTTCACATGAGTTAGCACATGTCCCCTATTCTAATTTAAAAAAATCATCGATTACGTCATCACGTCCAGATGGATGACGTCACTAGTATACCATATATGCCACAATATCATAACTTAAAAATAAAATCTACCTGTTTCGGGATTTTTCCGTAAAGTCGCCGGTTTACGAAATAACGAATTTATTCCTTTCATTGGCACCATACTGTCGGTGGAAAATAGTGTCGCGATTAGCAATTAAAAAACAAAGGAGTTTTGAACATTATATTGCAAAAAACTCTTCGGGGTTTCATCAATAGATGTTTAAAGAATATCTACCTACCTTGGCAACATTCAAATTTTCAGTTTTTCACATAGTTTTTGAGGTTAAAAATGGCCGATTTCGCAATTTTTCAATTTTTAATTACACCAGTTAATAGGGAAAAAAATCATCGATTTCACGTAAAAATGTTAAGCAGGGTTTTGAACGTTTTAAGCGATAGATGAGGTATAAATGATGATAATTCCGTGAAGACGTACAGCTAATTTTTCTTCTTCTTTTTCTAAATCAGTTACAAAGAATGAAAAACTAAGTTTTTTGACTATAAAACGTTTCTTATCCATTTTAGAGAAAAATATTTCAAATAAATATTGTAGACCTTAAAAAGATCTTCAATTTGGTGTGACACATATTGAAATATATAAACAATTGACAGAGATAATTGTCAAAAACTCTCATTTTTGCAGTAATTTTTAAATATTAATAACTGTATTTTTTGCTCAACGATATTTAATTTGACTACTTTAGATTATGCCAATTAATGGGTTATTTCAGTGTGCTAAATTTCAACCAGATCGACCGAATAGTTTATAAGTTATTCAATTTGTTTATCCCAGACAGCAATTGTTTAAACAACTCTTCTTGCCCTAACAGTGACTCTAGAGATATTTTACAAATCGCAATCGATAATTTGAGACTTTAATTTTAAGATGTATTGAAAATGTTTTAAGATTTTATTAAAATTGTTGTTAAAAAAACCGTCTGAAAAAGACCCTACTTTTTAGGTTATAAACAATTAGAATAACTTTGACAGTTTTTATGTTACACCCTCGTATGTAGGCTCACTGAAAAGCTGGTGAAAAAATACACATTAAAATAATAAAATGGATTTTATATGACTAATAGAAAACAAGTTAGAATTTTGTTTTTCAATAAATCATATTTCCATTGTTTATAAACATTAAGAGGTGAAAATTGAATAAGCTGTTTAAGAAAGTCTATATTTTATGACCCACTTCATAGATTGCATATGCAGTAAAAAAAATAAAAAGTCATGATTCGTTAAACTGATGGTACTCGTGAAACACCGCCAACAAATGTGAAGGTGAGACTAGCTTCGTTTATTTTTTAGAATGGAATTCCAATTTGAAACATGTTGAAAAAATTTGCAGTTTAATTGCTATTACTTGCTTTAATTTTATAATAATTTCTCGTAAGAATTACTTATATTTTACTAATTAAAGTATATTATTTATATAAATATACAATAATAATTAGCTCAGTCCCAGAAATTAAATTGGTTGAAAACACGATCTTATCCATAAAAACAAAAAATATTTTTAGCAGTTAGTAAAAATAAAAAGCAATTGATTCAACTTTTATGTGCAGAGCGCAACAAATCTGGGTACCGAACTAAAGTAGCAGATGAAGATGCAGTCGTATTAATAGTGCAGACAGCTCTTCACGAACATACATATGAAACTAACAAGACCATTGTAATAATTGATAATGATACTGATATACTCATAATATTGACGCAACTCTCTGCTCCGGACAATAACATATATTTTGAAAAAAAAAGGCGAAAAAGGAAAATATATCTATTATAGTTGTAATAGTTTTAAACATTCTCATCTAAGAACATACGTTGGGTTCTTATATATTTTTACTGGGTGTGATACAACTTCCTCTTTTTTTAATCAAGGAAAATTCAAATTATTAACTGCATCGTTAGAAATTGTAGATCTGATAAATATTTTTTATGACGAGAATGCTAACAAGGAGGACATCATGAAAAACGGATGTGTTATCATTGTTGCTTTGTATTCTGCTGCAATTGATGTTACATATAAAAAAAACATAATAACATATTGGCATTAAATGAGTTACGTTTTTTACAATTTATGAGAAATACAGGGAAAAAATCTTTTAAATTGGAAAATTTGCCCCCAACAGAAGGTGCAGGTTATCACCATGTACTTCGCGTTTAACACTGGTTAGGTAAAAAACTGGATGCTACCCAATATGGATGGAAAAAAAAACTGATACGGGTTTTGAACCTATTTACACATTAGATTGTTTGATTCCTGAAGAGATATTAAAACAAATTACATGTAAATGTTCAACGGGTTGCAAAAGTACAAGATGTGGCTGTAAAAAATATGGTATAAACTGTACGGATCTTTGTACAAACTGTGCAGTGGAAGAAGAGGGGAAAAATGTTGTAATCGCGCTGCAGTGGTTCTTGACGATGTCGAGTCAGACTTTGTAGAGGATAAACTGTAACTTGCCGAAAAGCGATTTAGAAGTTATAGACGTTTACTAGAATAATCAAATTAAAATTCATAAACAATGTTTTACTTTTTTATTTTTATAATTAATTATATGAATTTATTAATATATATATATATATATATATATATATATATATATATATAAACAAATGAAATAGAGAATGCGGAAAAATCCCCTTACGAACAATTCACACATCCACTACCTCGGGCTGGGAAAAATTTTTTGAATATAATCGAAGATCCAAACACCAGCTCTTAGAAATGTGTTTCGCCCTCTTCAAATTTCGATTCTATTCAAAAAATTTTTCCCAGCCCGAAGTAGTGGATGTGTGAATTGTTCGTAAGGGGATTTTTCCGCATTCTCTATTTCATTTGTTTGTTTTCGTACGAGTGGTCGTCCAAACCAGTACCTGTGGATCTTTTGATCACTGAGTGTGTTTCAAAGATCTACATCTTTTGTTTTTTCATATATATATATATATATATATATATATATATATATATATATATATATATATATATATATATATATATATTACTATCAAAACAAATATATGAATTTTATTCTAATTATTGAACATCATTAAATAATAGTGAAAACATATTACATATTTATACTTATTAGATGCCTACCTAAACAAATATTAATAGCTTCATTAAATTAAATAATATTTCATAACAATTCAAAAACAAAATAAAACAAAAATTAGTTTTTTAAAAACTATTAAGGACTTTTAAATACCTTTTAATTATTTCAAATAAAAAAAAAATAAATAATATATTTATAGTACTAATTTATAATTATTTTATATTTATATAAAAAATATACTTTACTTAATAATTTAAAGAATTTTTAAGGAATACTTGAAATTCAATAACTTTTATAGTAAAATTGAATCAATTGATTTTCACGGGATTTTACAATTTTCCAATTGTGCAAGGTGAAATTTGCACAATTTTTAGTATTTTCTTGAGCTACTCCAGTTAAAAAAGAAGGTTGTGCATGCTATAGGAGGTGATAATATATTGCAGTTTTTTTTCCAAAAAAAGAAGCGAAGCTTGAACAATTCCCACCTTCACTTTCGTTGTTGGTGTTTTACGAGTACCATCAGTTTAACAGGTCATAAGTTTTTATTATTTCACTGCATATGCAATCTATAAACTGGATCGTAAAATATAGATTTCCATATATACAATACGTTAAATTTTCAGCTCTTAATGTTTATAAACAATGTAAAATTTGATTTATAAAAAAAAATACTAACTTGATTCCTATTTGTCATATAAAATTATTTTTTCTTTTTTAATATGTGTTTTTTCATCAGCTTTTCAGTGAGCCTACATGCAAGCGTGTGACATAAAAACTGTCAAAGTTATTCAAATTGTTTATAACCTAGAAAGTAGGGTCTTTTTCAAACGAGTTTTTTAATAAGAATTTTAATAAAATGTTAATTTTTTCTTAATGCATCTTAAAAGTAGACTCTCGAAAAATTGATTGTGATTTGCTAAATATCTCTAGATTCACTGTTAGGGCAAGAACAGTTGTATAAACAATTGCTCTCTGGGATAAACAAATTGAATAACTTATAAACTATTTGGTCAATCTGGTTGAAATTTAGTGCACTTAAATAAACCATTAAATTGCACAATTTAAAGTAGTTAAATTATATATCATCATGTAAAAAGTAAAGTTATTAATATTTAAAAATTTGTGCAAAAATGAGAGTTGTTTGCAATTATCTAGGTCAATTGTTTATGTATATTAATAAGAGAACTATCAAATTAAAGAACTTTTTAAGATCTATAACACTTATTTAAAACATTTTTCTCTAAAATTAACAAGAAACGTTTTATAGTCAAAAAACTGAGTTTGTCATTCTTTGTACCTGTTTAAAAAAAAAACAAGAAGAAAAATTAGCTGTACGTCTTCACGGAATTATCATCAGTTATCTCTCATCTACCGTTTAGCACCTTCAAAACCCTGCTTAACATTATTTCATGTTTTTTTTCCCTATTAACTGGGGTAAATCGCTTATATGTCAAAAACTATCATTTTTAGAGAAAAGTCACTAAAGACCTTTTCTGTTTGGAATGATCCAGAAAACCTAAAAAAACTGTTTTCCATGAAAAAAAAAATAATTTTAGGAAAAAAACAAAAAAAAAACGTTTAAAAAAGTTTTGACCACCTTTTGGTCCTGGCAACTTGCAAATTTGTTAAAAGGAGTCCTTTTTGAGTAAGATTGTGCAAAAAATCCGAATTAGAATATTTTTCCTAGCGGATGCGCAGTGGCTTTCTGGACTAAAGTTAGATATAATATGCGATGATTAGCCTTTATTTTAAATTTCTATAATGTATTAAGCATCGTGTCCTTTATATTTAAGGTCTTCAGTGTTTCCCTATTTTTTAAAGTAAATTGTTTATTTTTTCATCTCTATAGGTAGTATAGGTGGAGAATCTACCGTAGGTAAACATTCCCAACAGAAACATATCCGTCTCTTTCTAACTTTCTCCTTTTCATATTATCCTTTCGTGCACACGCATAGGGGAACATGGGTAGCAATGAGACACGGGAAACAATGAGACACCTGTATTTCTGGCTACCTATGTGACTTTTTCGTCAAAATTTTGGCATGCGCGCTTTATCTTTTATGTAAGGACCACGAGGTTTCTGTTTGTAGGCATACCACGTGTTTAGTTTCGTTCCGACCGGCAGTGAGTGTTAATATTTGGCAAATTCTTTTTTTGTTAAAGATACGTATTTTTGAATTTTTAACGAAAAACCTGTTTTCTTTCATTTTTTGGCGAATGGATAATATGCAGGGCCTTATTATTTGATGATTAGAGATATTTTTTCATTGAATAGATTAAAGGTTAGGTTGAAATTAATTTTTTTGTTGTTGTAAAGGTCGCTTGGGTAACAATGAGACATGTCTCATTGTAACCCCATAATGTAGATTATTTTATATCTTAATTAAAAATTAATTTTTTTAGTCTTTTTTTTTAAATGCCGCGAAATACTCCTAGGAAATCGGACAAACAGAGCTTTTCAGAGGTACAATTATTGCGTACAGCTGTAGATGCCGGATTCAGCATCAGAAGAGTAGCTAAGGAAAATAACTTGGAAGTTTTAGACATTGGCAAGAGAATATAGATAACTTTTCCTCCGCATTCAACATTCAACGAACATGTTGCAATTTCTGGATTTAGGAGTCTTTAAGCCATTTAGTTTGGCTTACAACGCTGCCAAAAGGACATAAAAATGATTTTGCCATGTCCTGTTAACTATGGCATAACAAAATGACAAAACGCTTTTTATTCATTTGAAATTAAGTTCAATTTAAATATTCAGTAAAATTAATGTTTATGTTTTTCTTATATTACAATAAGGTTTAGTTTGTTTATTTCTGAAAGGCAGAAAAATTAATGTTTTTGTTTTTCTTATTTTATTATTATTGGATCACGTTTTGTTCAGTTCTAATATTCAGTAAAATGAATGTTTATCTACGTGTTTCTTATATTATTATTAGTTTTAATATTAGTTTAAAAATTGCACTTTTCAAATAGTGTCTCATTGTACCTCCGCTATGGGTAACAACGAGACAAATGACATTTTGATACCATATTTTCTGTATTTACATTATTTATCATTTTTTGCATTATATTCTATTCAAAATTATTTGGAAATACTTATACCATCGTGTAACACTCTAAAAATAAATATTATTTAGCTAAATTTTTAATATACTAAACTAAGCTCCAAAAAAGTGTCTCATTGTTACCCATGTCCCCCCACGCACACACATACCTTCCTACCGTCGTTATTTTAGCATCATGGCGGCCCTGATTTCAAGCGGAAGGCAGAGCCGCATCTAGCTCCCGCTCTTACTTCTCTTTTATCAACAGCACCTTTCTCACATAATTATGAATTTTGTTTCACTGTCGCTCTTCATCATCATCTTCTCTTACCATCTCTCTCTCCGATTGAAATACTCTCCAGATCATTTCTTTCTCTCACCTATCCGACACACTCGAATAGGGTATGTGATACAGTTTCTAAAGCACCACAATACATACAGCATTGTCCGATTCGAGTTTTTGAATATGTGCAAGTAGAACAAGAAACTCCTGTATCCTGTGAGCATCTGCATCAGATAGTAGTATAAGCGCCTATGTCCGCAGTCGTCACCTTCGCATCTTCGCAGATTCGCAGATCTTTCTCCCCGATTCAAACACTCTCTACATTTATTTCTCTCACCCACACGACACACTGGAATAGGGTATGTTGCATAATCTCTGAAGCACCACAATACAGACAATTGTCAGATTCGGCCTTTTTGAATCTGTGCAAGTAGATCAAGAAGCTCCCGTATCCTGTGAGCACCTACATCATATAGTAGTATAAGCGCCTTCCCCGTTGCATCCCACTCGTCCTGCCACATCCCAATGGATGTGACCATCTCCTCGCATCTAACGTTCTACGCTTGTATCTCACTCTTTTTTTTTTGCTGAAATATCCTTTTTCTCTCTCTATTTCACTAACAATATGTGACACGAATGACTACTACCGATAGGGCATCCACAGACACAGTAATGTAGTCACTTGCTATTCTACCCACAGCAGACTAGTTCTGTCCGTGGGTAACAAGAGTCTCTTAAGGCCTGTCTTTCCACAACAGCTGCATTTCAGACTGCTGCTGCGTAGATAATAATATTGCACAACTCCGTATACATAGAACAGGGCAATATAAGTATGTCAGCAATGAACATCCAGGTTTGGTTTCTGAATATAACTCTCATATGGATAGAGATGACGCCATTGGTCATTATAAGGTAAAGACGATAAAAAAATTGTATCTGCGGTTATATTTTCACCTCTTGGATATGATTATTGTATTATTGTCAACAGTTGGCTATTCTATAGAAAATGTTGTGTACTTGTCTAAAGTAAATGGCTGAAATATTCCGATGTTTGTGCATGTCTAAAAAAATTAAGTTTTTATCAAAATGAAGACGACCGTCTGATCAAAGCATTGATAAACTTTGCACGAAAAAAGAAGAAAATCGTCAACTGTAAGTTTAAGTTATATCCCTCTAAAAGACATTAGAAGTGTCTGCATTGATTACTGGAGTATATATGATACGATTAGAAAAAAGTGCTACAAATATGTAGGACAGTTTTCCTCATAGAATGCTAGAAATGAGTATTATTTTTGTTTAAACAAAAATAATACGTACTGCTTTATCAGATTTCAGCTGAACTGAATTTGAGCTGTTGATGAGCAAGGTTACAGAACCACGATAACATTTTTTTATATACATACATAGGTATTAATAAACTTTTTTCTTTGTTCTGTACAAGCTTTCTTGTAAGCGCTATAAAAATTGAGCAGGGTTAAACTAACGATCTTGCACAATAATTATTTTTTTTTTGTATTATTTTCGTTGTATTACTAAACTCTTTTGTATATGTTCGTAATTATCCCAGTATTTCTAGTAGTAGGGGAACCCAAGCGGGGGCTTTTGCAGTTGCTCAAGCGCGTCAGAAAATCACATGGACAGAAACCTTGTAAATGTACCCCTACCACATATGGACTCTTAACACAGTTCGTTAAGGGGGGTCCTAAAAAAAATCTATCTTTAAAAAAACTCCAAATCGTCAGATTAAAACGAGGTAAGTTAAGTACATGAAGAACAGTGTATATTTCAAGAACGGAAATGGACGAGTCACAAATTTTCGCAAAAAAAATCGAATATTTCGCGAATGACACCAAACACGACACCCCACAGAAATTGGTTGGTTGTTACTTTAAAATCCTAAATAGGAACCCCCATTTTTATTCCAGATTTGGATTGCTTACGTAAAAATAAGTAACTTTTGTTTGAGCCGTTTTTCGAATTATGGATAGATGGCGCTATAATAGGAAAAACAATTGGATATGGAAAATTAAATTAAAAAATGGAAAATCCCCACTAAAATGGAAAACTTCACTTTTTTGGTTTTAGCACCTAATCTTCACAACCCAATAGGTCCACATAACGCTCGAGTAACTACAAATTTAGCATGCTTTCTCCCTTACTATAGTCTACACAGTGTCAATTTATTAAATTATTATTTATTTCTAGAAAATGGAGGAACAAGTCGATGCTGGTAGAGCTAAAACAATTGGAGTTTCCAATTTTAACATCACCCAAATTGAAAGGATTCAGAAAATTGCCAGAATTCAGCCAGTGAATTTACAAGTAGAAATTCACGCATATTTTCAGCAACCTGAATTACGTGAATTTGCTCGAAAAACCAATATCACAGTGGTTGCCTACTCACCTTTTGGAAGTCCTGGTGCAAAGAAATTTTTCGAGTCAGAGAATCTAAAGTAAGTTGATATCAAAATACTAAAAAAAACTTGGTCTCTTATTTTTGTAAAATATTCAACTATATTATATAACTATCTACAACTGGAAAATAAAGTTATATCGAACCCGTTTCTGTCGTACTAGACATTAACAATATATCTAAAGCTTTTGTAACAAGGCTCAATTTAACCTCTTTCATATTTTACCAAAGCTAGCTTACTGTGCCTTTGTCTGTAGACTTGGGATCATTAATACTAACATGGGATAAAGGAAGAGTCCGCGATGGGCGTCATAAATTTGCTTTTTTCTTTTATAATTTATTGATAGACCCAGAAGTTACCCATTTCTGAATCCTCTTTTATCTTTCAGTCCAATTTATTCCCATGGGTTGGGACAAAACACTGTCAAGCATGGTAGTTTAGCCATCATTCGCCAAGGCTATAATCCCATGAGTTCTCCAGCCCAACAAAAGTCAATAGCATAAAAATTTTTAATGTAAAACGAATAATGTTTAAATTGTTTTTATTTATGTGTTTTTAGTAGTCAGTGTTACCACCCCTAGCCTTATGCGAGCTTCAATTTGCATGGACACGCCCCTAATCAAATTGTCAACAATTTGTTTTGGTAGGCTGATCCATTATTCAAGAACAGCTTGTACTAGCCGTACGGTATCTTGTGGATTATTCCTGCAATATCTAATTTTTGTTTTGAGCATATCACAGAAATGCTCTATAAGGTTAACGTCGGGTGCGCAAGCAGGCCACTCTGGAACAGTGATATCTTCTGCTAGAAGGAATTGTCTAGCCACTCTGCTGTTATGTGTAGGTGCCTTATCATACATGAAAATTAAATTTTCTCACCTCGCTAGGGCCCAACTACAGATTCTAGAACTAAATCAACATACTTGTGAGCTGTTAAAGTTGGTTAGATGAAAGTAAAAAAAAATAAAGTAGGTAGTTTTTTTACCGATCACAATGCCTCTCCATAACAAGACACTTCCTCTTTTATATGAGTGAACAGATCTGGCATTTTGCGTCTGGCTTATCTTCCTTGCCATCTAAGTACACGAACTCGTCGGTTATCTGATTTTACTCAAATCCTGTTTTCGTTTGAAAATAGCACATTTTGCAAATACCCAATGTTCCAGTTTTGGTGTTGAAGACACCAATTTAGGCGATCAATCTTGTGCTGCCGGGAACCCGTAACTGTCTCCTGCTGTAAACTCCCTGGCACGAGCTCTTTTTCTTATCGTTTCAACTAAAACACTTACACCTGTAGTTTCCAAAAGCTGTTTTGCAGGCGGGCACCTTATACCCTAGCGCCGGTACTGCCCAGAAGAACCGCGTAGTCCTGTTGGTTATATTGTTAATATCAGTGCTCCATTTGAGTTTGGAATCCAGGATTACCTCTAGGTACTTGTCGTATTTCTATCGAAAAATTTTTTCGAATAATTGCCCATTTTTATAACGACATAACGAAGATATATTTTTTTCTTTCTTCAAATCAGAAAGTTGCACATTTTGCAGTACTTTTGGCTTTAAGAGGTGTAGTCTGTGATTATTTTCAATAATAATATTTTTATTTTAAGTTAAACCAGAAAACCGTGGGAATGTAGGTACCTATTATTTATTGTAGAAGCTGTTGTCTATGAATTTAAATATGAAAAATTGAACATCAATTTTTTGTTATCAATATTAGCAGTATTATTATTACCAAATGGTTTTTTGTTATTATACTAAATACCATTTTAATCCATTTTTTTTTATTTTAGTGTGAATCTGTCTCTACCAGACATTTTACACGATGATGTTGTTACACAAATTGCTAAAAAACACAATAAATCTAATGCGCAAGTATTACTTCGGTACCTCCTTCAACTAAATATAGTAGTTATTCCCAAAAGCTCGAATCCAAATCGACTGAAACAAAATTTTGACATTTTTGATTTTACGTTGGACGAGGATGACATGAATGCTTTAAAGAAACTAGATAGAGGACCAAAAGGAAAAATAATTAAGTTGGTGGAAATTTTTCCAGGGTAAGTATACCTATTTTAATTTAAAATATTGATGAATTGGTATATTGCTGTATAATTTGTTTATTGATGAAAGTAGTATAGTTATAACTTACTGTAAGTGTACCTAACTACTTTCATTTAAACTATTTATTAATAGTCCAGAGAAATAAGATTTTTCTCGTGACACATCCCCCTCCAGGCCAAAACCAAATTTTTTGAGTAGTATGGACATCTATATTAATAACCTTTTCGTACTTCCGGGCCTAAAGTGACAACTTCACTCCCTTGTGACAGGTACTAAAGTGTCACATTTAATCCCTCCGGGATTAAATATTGACGAAACTCCCGGAACGATTAAATCACAAACAAACGAATTTAAGGGATATTTTATTGAAAAATTGATTTCTTAAAATTTCTGAATATAAACAAATTTCCAAATTTACCTTAAGCATTAAATATTTATCATCCGGAGCCTCCCGTAAGAACTGATCTACCTGCTCAGACGTGAGAATTCTTGACTTCTTTGGCTTAAATCCCTCATTTCTTCTCTTCAAAAAAGCTAATAATTTTGGAAATTTACTTATATCAATATCTTCTCTAATGTTAATAACCGATTTCAGCATTGAGTAATGTGCCCAGAGAGTTGAGGCACAAACCGCTTTTGATTTATCATCGAAGTAGACTAACAGCGCATTTTCAGTAGGTTGTCTCACATTTTTTAAGCGGCACCACTTTTTAAAAGCATCGTACTGCTGCTCGTATAGTTTTCTAGATTTCGGTGGTAACAATTCTTCACCTACTTCGGCTGCTCTTTTATCAATATCAGATACACCTTCTTCACTCATGATACCAATAATTATCAATAACAATGTTTCTTTACAATGACACTAGTAATGACAATGTTTCTAAATTATAACTGTCACAACGCAATGTTACTATGGTAACTTATTTTAAAGACAGTTTATTAAATGAGTTGAAGAGAGAAAAAACTGATTGAAATTATTGAAATAATTAATAAAATCATACCGGAAGTACGAAAAGTATCGTATATACCTTGCGACTGAAGTACATTTAATCCTTCAGGTAAATTATGGCCCTCCCTGCGGTCGGGCCATAAACTTTACCTTCAGGATTAAATGTACTACTTCAGTCCCGCGGTATATAATGTACTATTATGTTTCCTGCAGCCGATTTTGATGATATACATAGTTATAAACAAATGAAAATCAAAAAGCGGTAAATTTTCGCTTTTTTCGTCTATAACCAAAAAGTTAAGCATTTTAAACAAATTTGAGAGTAAGAAACTCATAAATCGTCTAAAAATTTTCAATATGGCGTTCGCTGAATATGTCTATCCTTATTGGTTGCTTAGAAAATTGTAAAATAAATCATAAATTTTGAGTTTTTATAAATATTCATAACTTATGTAAAAATTAACTTAGAACCTTCTTATTACACGAATTGTTGAGACTTGTGGGGCTTAAATTAAACTTTAAATTTCAAAGCAATTGGGTAAATAGTTTAAAAGTTATTTAATTTGTTTATCCCAAATTTATTTTTTTTGCAACACTATAAGTCAGAAAATTATGAGGTTACAATAAGACTTTTGACAGTTTATGGAAGAAGAAAATTTATACTATTGACTTAATTAAAAAAAATGACAAAAAGTAATTTTAAACAGTGTAAAATCATTTTGCAAAAACCCGTCGATTTTTTGCTTACTTATAAACAATTAGAATAACTTTTTAACCGTTACCCGTAGAAAAATTATTTTTTCAGATTTGGAAAGACTGAATTTTTATACACATTTAAAAAGAAAAACAATTGTCCTAGGACAATTAGGGACGAAGTTAGCCCCCCCTCTTTTTTAATTCACATGTTTTTGCAAAATAATTTTGCAGTATTTAGAATTATTTTTTGTCATTTTTCTTTAATTAAGTTAATAGTATAAATCTTCTTCTTTCATAAACTATACAAAGTATTAGTGTAACTTCACCATTTTCTGACTTATAGCGTTGCAAAAAAAATTAATTTGGGATAAACAAATTAAATAACTTTTAAACTATTTGACCAATTGCTTTGAAATTTAAAATATAATTTAAGCACCACAAGTCTCAGCAATTCGTGTAATAAGAACATTCTAAGTTAATTTTTACATAAGTTATGAATATTTATAAAAACTCAAAATTTATGATTTATTTTGCAATTTTCTAAGCAACCAATTAGTCCAGAGAAATAAGGTTTTTCTCGTGACACATCCCCCTCCAGGCCGAAACCAAATTTTTTGAGTAGTATGGACATCTATATTATTAACCTATATGTTTCCTGCAGCCGATTTTGATGATATACATAGTTATAAACAAATGAAGATCGAAAACGGTAAATTATCGCTTTTTTCGTCTATTACCAAAAAGTTAAGCACTTTAAACAAATTTGAGAGTAAGAAACTCATAAATCGTATAAAAAACTTCAATATGGCATTCGCTGAATATGTCCAACCTTATTGGCTGCTTAGAAAATTGCAAAATAAATCATAAATATTGAGTTTTTATAAATATTCGTAACTTAGGTAAAAATTAACTTAGAATCTTCTTATTGCGCGGAATGCCGAGACTTTTTGTACTTAAATTATATTTTAAATTTCAAAGCAATTGGTCAAATAGTTTAAAAGTTATTTAATTTATTTTTCCCAAATTCATTTTTTTTTGCAACACTACAAGTCAGAAAATTATGAGGTTACAGTAAGACTTCTGACAGTTTATGAAAGAAGAACATTTATACTATTACCTTAATTAAAAATAAATGACAAAAAATAATTTTAAACAGTGTAAAATTATTTTGCAAAAACATGTCCATTTTTTGCTTACTTATAAACAATTAGAATAACTTTTTAACCGTTACCCGTAGAAAAATTATTTTTTCATATTTAGAAAGACTGAATTTTTATACACATTTAGAAAGAAAAACAACTGTTCTAGGACATTTAGGGAAATATTACTGTAACTTCATCATTTTCTGACTTACAGTGTTGCAAAAAAAATTAATTTTGGATAAACAAATTAAATAACTTTTAAACTATTTGACCAATTGCTTTGGAATTTAGGGTGTAATTTAAGCACCAGAAGTCTCAGCATTCCATGTAATAAGAAGGTTCTAAGTTAATTTTTACATAAGTTATGAGTATTTATAGAAACTCCAAATTTATGATTTATTTGGCTATTTTCTAAGTAACCAATAAGGATAGACATATTCAGCGAACGCAATATTGAAGTTTTTATACGGTTTATGAGTTTATTACTCTCAAATTTGTTTAAAATGCCCAATTTTTTAGTAAGAAAAAAGCGAAAATTTACCGTTTTTTGATCTTCATTTGTTTATAACTATGTATATCATCAAAATCGGCTGCAGGAAACATATAGGTTATTATTATAGATGACCATATTACTCGATAAATTTGGTTTCAGCCTGGAGGGGGATGTGTCACCAACACGATATTTTTTTTCCTTATTTCTCTGAACTAAATAAGGATAGACATATTCAGCGAACGCCATATTGAAGTTTTTTATACGATATATCAGTTTCTCACTCTAAAACTTGTTTAAAATACTTAACTTTTTGGTTATAGACGAAAAAAGCGAAAATTTACGGTTTTTTGATCTTCATTTGTTTATAACTATGTATATCATCAAAATCGGCTGCAGGAAACATATAGGTTATTATTATAGATGTCCATACTACTCAAAAAATTTTATTTCGGCCTGGAGGGGGTTGTGTCACCAACACGATATTTTTTTTCCTTATTTCTCTGAACTATAACTTGTTTATTACGATGCGGCCAGTTATTCGTTTCTAAATTTTTTTAAAATTTATTGTACTAACTGCTAAGCCTTAGATCGATTTCTTAGAAAAGAATCTGTAGTTCAATAAGTCTTAGGTCATTCGATCTGTGACTTATTTACTTCTATTTCATACTCATTCTTGTTCTATTTGTTTATAGTGGTTGAATTTACATTTTTGCTACCTTTAGTTAAGCTTACATTTGCATTATTTGGCAATTATTCTCTACATTTTTTACTATCCCGACAACTTGCGAAAATGACAACGTCAAATAGATCATATAAAACATGGCTTTAGTATGAAAAGGCTATAGCGGGATCAGATGTAAATGTGTAGGTACTCGTCTGGATTCTTATTTGGGATTGGGCACTTGAAAGTTGTCCCATAGCGTTGTCTCATAGGGTGTCCCAAAAGTAGCGGGACGGTCTAGCGAAATATCCATTGGATCAAAAAGCGGAAAAAAAAAGTTTTCAATATTTTTCAAAAATCTATCGAATGACACCAAACACGACACCCCCTCCACACTCTGGAGGTGGGGTGGGGGTAACTTTAAAATCTTAAATAGGAACTCACATTTTTTTATTGCAGATTCGGATTGCTTACGCAAAAATAAGTAACTTTTATTTCATCCAAATCTGCAATAAAAAGCGGGGGTTCCTGTTTAAGATTTTAAAGTTACACCCACCCCACCTCCATGGAATGGAGTGGGGGGTCGTGTTTAGTGTTATTCGATGGGTTTTTAAAAAATAACTATTTTTTGCCACCGCCCCCCTCTAAATTCGAAACCCACTTAAATGAAAAAGACAAACCTGATCCTTCTATACAAATAACAAAAATATTGTCAAAAATCGTTATTTATTGATATGCAGTTGAATTTATGTGCTAAAAATATGGAGCAAAACACTAAAAAATGGTTTTTTTTTTCAAATTGTGTGGATTTTCCGTAGTGAAAATAGTAAATCTAATCCTGCCGCTGCCGTTCAACAGAATGGAAAACATACACGAAAACTAATTATTGGGAATTTGGCCAAGAATGACCTAACTATTTAAAAAAAAGTTTGAAAAATTTAAATTTTTTTCCTGAGCTCAATTTTTAACTAAAAAATGTGAAAAAAATCTGTGTACCTAAAAATAAAAATGAATGTTTACGCATTTTTCTCAGATTTTTTAAAGTAAAGGATTGCCCTGATTTTTTTTTTGTACAATCGCGCTTTTTGTTACAGGAGCCCCTGGGCCACCCAGGGAGCTAAAAAAAATGGCTAAAGGGGTTTTTACATAATATGTACTTTCGAGTGCCCAATCCCAAATAAGAATCCAGCCGTGTGCAGATTTTACCATGATAGCCTTTCAATAAATTTATGGAGATACCTTGTAATAAACAGGGATACTACATATATTCTAGTGATTTAAAATTTTTGTATATATCTAATGCAAGGTAACCTTTACCTTGAATTATAGGTACATATACGATATATCTATATAGTGACTGTACACCTCGATATGGGGCTAAGTCGCGAAAGCTTTCTAGATCCTATTTCTTGGGAGGATCAGTTCCTTTTGCTTATGTTATCTTTTTAACGATTCCTCTCCATTTTTTCCTGTCTCTAGATTTTCCCCGCCATTCTCTGACTCCTGCGTTTTAAGCCTTCTTCAACTTCTTGCAACTATTTTGATCTTGGTCTTCCTCTTTTCTTGCTTCCTCTTGGATTCCATTCTATCATAACATATGTCACTGCTTCATCTCCTGCCCGCCAGATGTGACCTAACCATCTAACTCTGCATTGCTTTATTTTGGTCACAATATCTTCTTTCAGTACTTTCCTAATCTCTGCATTTGTTCGGCTTCTATATTCATTTTGCTCTGTTCTGATTGGTCCCAGTATGGTTCTCATGATCTTTCTCTCCACTATTCTTAAGCTTTCTTCATCTTTTTTAGTCATCGTCATTGTTTCTGCTGCGTATAATAGTATTGGTCTAATTATTGTGTTATACATTCTCATCTTGGTTTTCATAGTCAGTATTTTGCTTTTAAGTAGTGTTTTATTTGCAAAAGAAGCTTTATTCGCTGCCAATATTTTTTCTTTCATTTCTGATATTCTTTCACCCGTTTTGCTTATTGTCACTCCCAGGCATTTGAAATGTTCTACATCTTCAAACTCTAAATTTCCTATTTCGGTTTTTCCTTTTATTGCCGTTTTCCCTAGTCTTAATATTTTTGTCTTTTCTTCATTTAATCTGACTCCCATTGTCTCCTCTTTCTCTGTTATTTCTTCTAGAATTTCTTTCAGTATATTTCTATTCTTTGTAATAATAACAATGTCGTCTGCGTAGGCGATTATTTGTCCACCTCTTGTTCTTAGGTTCCCTTTGTTTATATTTCGTAGTACATATTCTAAAGCTAGATTAAACAGTGTAAACAGAGGCATCTCCTTGTTTCACTCCTTTATTTATAATGAATTCATTTGTCTCGCCTCTTTGCGTCTTTATGCTCATTTTGGTAGTTCTCATTGTTATATTTATTAATTTTCTGAGTTTATGTGGCATTTTTAAATTTCCCAGGGCAATCATTAGTTCTTTTCTTCTAATCTGTGAAACAGTTCTAGTGGTAGTAACAGTTTGTTAATTATCATAAAGTCCTATCTCGCTTGTTATAGATACAATACGGAACATAATTTCTTGTATTAAAGATGTTTTTATTCGTTAGACTGTCAAGATGTGTATAATTCATACATTTAGGAAAAACTAAGTCGATTTTAAATACAGCACCTATCGACTGGCAACTTTTTGCCTTGTCAGAGAGAGCAGCATATGTGCCTCCTGATGAGAGACTAATAAGTTTCGAAACCGGTAGAGGTGCTTGCTGCACTCTCTGATTGGACTAGAATATGGTTCGGCTGTATTTTCGTTTTGCAACGAAATTGAAAATGGTTATTCGTTTTTGATTTACATTTACTCTTGAAAATGGTTATTCAATTTTGATTTAAATTTACTCTGATTGGAGTACGAATGGAACCATTCTCGTTGGAACTTTACCGCGCTGAGCAGATGGGACGTGAATTGTAAATTGTAGAAGCCTCGGAGGTGTAACCAGAGAAGGTCCCCATTGTTTTCATTCTGGTGGGATGTAGAATAGCATTATGTTGTTTTATATGCCATTAGAGTGAAAACCTAGTCTTTTTGCTAGAAGTTGCCGCTAGGGCATCTATGCCATTTCGTTCGTTGCAATTCGGGACTGCACGTTGGGGTTTGTTTTGGTTGGATCAGAGAGAGAAGCATATGTGCCTCCTTATGAGAGACTAATAAGTTTCGAAACCGGTAGAGGTGCTTGCTGCACTCTCTGATTGGACTAGAATATGGTTCGGCTGTATTTTCGTTTTGCAACGAAATTGAAAATGGTTATTCATTTTTTGCCTTGTGTTCGGAATTACATCAGGAAAAAGTTTATAATAGACCAATAGGTGGAAATACCTACAGTGCATCCAAAAGTTCATAAAAATGTCATAATAAGCAGTATATTAAACAATTAGTTGATGCATACAGATTACTTGCGAATTTTTGGGTATACTGAATAAGAATACACCGTCAAAATCGACCTCCAATGCAACTGGTGCCCAAAAACTTTCGAAACTCCAGCAGATGACGTGACTTAGTAGTGACCCTGGGTACCAGGTGGTCCGGGGGTCAGTTCTAATGGCGTATTCGTGTTTAGCGACCCCAAAAACCATCTAGTAAAGTAATTCTATTTGCACGCATTTAATATCGAAATCTCTCGAAACTCCAGAAGATGACGTGCCTTAGCAGAGACCTGGACACCAGGTCCTCTGAGTGTCGGTTCTGATGGCATATTCGTGTTCAGCAACCCCAAAAACCCTCTAAGTAATCTGCTTGTATCAATTTAGTGCCGAGATCCCGCGAAACTTCAGAAGATGACGCGCCTTAGTGCCTAAGCAGTGACACTGGGCACCAGGTATTCCAGAAGTCGGTTTTGATGGCGTATTCGTGTTCAGTGGCCCAGAAAACCTTCGAGTAGTCTGCATCAATTTATGGCCGAAAACCATCGATACTCCAGATGACGTGCCTTAGCAGTGACCACTGGCACTAGGTGCTCCGGGGGTCGATTTTAATGGCATATTCGTGTTTAGTGACCCCAAAAAACTGACAAATAATAAAATTCGGCATAAAATACTGATTTTGATATTTTGATGCAATTTTGGATGGATTTTATGCACTTTGAAATGCAATTATGCATTTCCACCCATTTTTCTATTGTATAATTTTCCCCACATCATCCTGAACACAATTCAAAAAGTTGCAAATCGATAAGTGCTGTATTTAATAATCGTTTTATTCCAGAGTTTTCAGTTCTAAATGCCCTGGTATAAACAAATTTCGAACTTGTATGATCATATTCACATTTTTGTATTTTTTGGCATTTATATTAAGGGCATGTTTATTACTTATTGGTGTTACTTTATTCACTAGTCTCTGAATATGCTCTATAGTGTTTACAATTAAATCGGTATCGACAACATATTTTAGGTTATAGAGTTATACAGTTATGTCACATTTAAGATGAAGACACCTTTATATTTCGGTTATCAAAATAAAAATACAGATTTGAAATTTTGCACAGTCATACAGGTTGATGCTTCACATTTTTTAAAATAGTCAACTGAAAATTAAATTTTAAACGCGGCCTGTTGCGAATCCACAAACGGTGAATTTTTGCTCCGCGTTAGAGATATCGGAAAAAGTTATTTGGAAAAGTTGTTCCATATATAACTCCATATACACTTGAGTCCACGAGTCTTTACCCGTGCGTCATTAATACCTGGCGAGATAAAACACATACTTTTATCTAGCATAATTCTCTTCCACGCATGAAGCTAATGACAAACCAGCTACCGCCTGTTATTAAGTAAAAACACATGTTTTATGATCGATCTAGCCTCAGTAGATTGAAAAGAGATAGGTACAAAAAAGACTATTGGGGATGTTTTCACATTTTAAGTACAATTTCTGACGTTTTGGTTTGTTTATTTTTGTGGCTGTCAGTTTGTTGAATTTTTTGCTGTTATTTTATAAGTTAAGGAATGCTTGTGTTTAATGTTCCGCCAAAGTGAATAAAATAACAAAAAGAAAATAATATGTTATTGAGTTTTTTTATACTTTACTTACTTTACTTAATCAGTAGACCCATTTGTACCTTTCGGTGTTGGGCAATTTTTTTATAAATCGTTTATTTATTTAGTAATCAATGATATTAAAATAATTTATTAAGCTACTTCAAATGTAGCTGTAATTATGCACCAAAATTTTAAAGCGAAACTTATTTTGACATTTTATTTTTTGATAAAGTCAAATTTTAACCCGTCATCGGAGGAGTAGCTACTTACTGTCACTTGCTGTTGCGTTTAGTAAATTTCCGACTTAATTCGTATGCTTTAAATGATGACGCACGGAAAAAGAAGCCTATACTCAACTTTACCAATTTCATGACAGAATTCGGACTTCTAGTTTTTTCAGTATTTGTAGTTAGGATCCTAAAACCTAAAATTGGTGTAGGTGGAGATGCATCTCGAAACCGGAATTTTAGGGTCCTGGCTACAAATAATGAAAAAACTATATGTGGGTTATAGTAATATTTGGAAAATCTTTTCCAAATAACTTTTTCCAATATCTCTAACGCGAAGCAAAATATCGAAAATTCACCCTGTTTCAGGATTCGCAGTAGGCCGCGTTTAAAATTTAAATTATAGTTATCTAATATCTTAAAAAATGTGAACCATCAACCTGTATGCAATATTGCAAATCTCTATTTATTTTTATAGCCTAAATATAGAGGTGTCTTAATCTTAAATGCAACACACTGTACAGCGTGTCTACTTAAGTTGGAAACATATGGTAAACTTTGTTATTATTAATATTTCGAAAAAAAGTTATTCTTGATAAAAAGTTCTGCATACTCTAAAACCTAAGATTCAATCATCATATATCAAATTTTATCAATATTGTACGAGGTATGTAAAAAAATATGAATTTCGGTCAAGGGTAAAGTACCTTTATTTCTCTCAATATCGAAAATTCTTTTGATAAAAAGTTGTTTGGAATTAAAAACTAAGATCAAATATGCAATTACATGCATCTAATTGAAAAAAAAATAATTCTCAAATTTATGGATACCCAACATCGTTTTTAATTATTACAAATATGATAACTCGTTTATTAAAAAAGTTATTCTTCATAAAAAGCTTTGCATGGTCTAAAATCTAAGACACAACCATGATATATCAACTTTTATTAATTTTATACGAGGTGTGTCAAAAAATATGAAATTCGCTCAAGATTATAGTACCTTTATATTTCACCATATTTCAATTAGAAGGATGTAATTGCATATTGAAATATAGTTTTTAATTCTAAACAACTTTTTTAATAACCGTTTTCAATATTGTGAAAAATAAAGGTACTTTACTCTTGAGTGAAATTTATATTTTTTGACATACCTCGTATAAAATTAATAAAATGTGATATCTGATGGTTGCATCTTCGGTCTCAGGACATACAGAGCTTTTTATAAAAAATACCTTTTTTTCGTAAAAGTAATAATAAAAGAGTTATCGTATGTGTAATAAATAAAAACGAAGTTAGTATCAATAAATTTGAGAAAAATTTGGAAAATATTGTTTTCCAATTAATAGCATGTAACTGCGTATTTGATCTTATTTTTTATTTCCAAACAACTTTTCATAATAAGAATTTTCGATATTGAGAGAAATAAAGGTACTTTACTCTTGAACGAAGTTCATATTTTTTGACATACCTCGTATAATATTGACAAAATTTGATATCTGATGATTGAATCGTAGGTTTTAGAGCATGCAGAACTTTTTATAAAGAATAACTTTTTTTCGTAAAATGAATAACAAAAAAGTTTCCCAAATGTTTCCAACTTAAGTAGACACGCTGTATATAGTCTGTTGATTCAAACTACAAGGTGTCTCATTATCTGAAGCTTCCCGAAAGATGTATTCATATTATACGTTGAAAAGCATTGACGATAAAATATATAGTCTGTTCGCTAAACTCAGACGCAACTTTCTAGATATTTAAGTCGGTAATTTTGCCAATTTTAGTAAAATTGGCAAAAAATAATTATTAAATAGTTAACAATCACTAAATAGTTAGTAATTTTGCCAATTTTTGTAAAATTGGCAAAAAACAAAAAAATTATCGACTAAAATATCTAGCCAGTTGCGTCTGAGTTTAGCGAACTGACTATATCCTTGTTTCACGTCTTTTCGTATTAATTTTTTCTGATATAAAATTTTGATCTAAATCTTAGCTGCTAAATCCCAATAGAGATTAGAGATTATTTGTATATCAAGATAATCAAAGTTAAATTACTGTAAAATGTGTAATAATAATAATTTATGTTTTACAAAATCGAAAGCTTTGCTATAATAGTATTTAGAGCAGTCATACACCAATAATACACCAATTTAATTTTTATTATAAGTCTTTGTGGTATCTTGTTCCTAATAATTTATAATTTTTCTGTATTACATATCGTTCTAATTTTTACATTTCTTTTTATTTAAACTGTCATCTATTTTTTTTGATAAGTGCTTATAGTAGGTGAGGAAAGTATGCTAAATTTGCAGTTACTCGAGCGTTATGGGGAACTTTTGGGTTGTGAAGAGCAGGTCCTAAAACCAAAAAAAGTTAAGTTCATAAAGTGTTTTGCCATAAAGTGGGGACTTTCCATTTTTTTATTTTAATTTTCCATTTCCAACAATCCATTTTTTCGATTATAGCGCCATCTATCCATAATTCGAAAAAATGTCTCGAATAAAAGTTGCTTATTTTTACGTAAAGAATGCAAATCTTCAATAAAAATGGGAGATCCGATTTACGATTTTAAAGTAACTCCCCAGCGCAAATCCGTGGGATTCTTGTTTGGTGTCATTCGATAGAATTTTCAAAAATGTTGAATACGTGTATTTTGCAGTTTTCCGATCTGACGTTCATTTCGCGAAATATTTTTTTTGTTAAACTTTATGACTCGTCCATTTCCTTACTCGTCGCCCCGCTCAAATCATCAGATTTTTGAAATATACACTTTGTTGCATGTACTTAACTTACCTTATTTTAATCTAATGGTTTCGAGTTTATCCAAGAGTAGATTTTTTTTTCGGACCTTTCTTAACGAACTCGCCTGTATTAACAGCCAATATATGGTAGAGGTACATTTACAGGATACAAGGTTTCTCCCCATAATATGATAATCTGACGTAACTGCAAAAGCTCGAGTAACTGCCAAAATCCCTGCTTGGGCTCCTCTACCATTATTTGTTTAAGTGTTTCAAGTTGTGTCTCTATTATACTCTGGGCTAATTAGCAAAATACAAGGAAAAGTTATTTACCAGCAATTTTATTGCGGGAATCGAATCTTATGATTCTATATTAATAATATAGGTATGCAAAGTCAGCAGATAGTGTGCTACTTTTTTTATAAACAAAATGGCGCTCGAAAATCGTGTTTTATTCAATTTTTGCTTTATAACTCAAAAGATTTTAACTTTATACCAAAAACACCCAAATCAAAATTCACCGTAATTAAATTCGGCATAGAGACGTGTTTTTCTCGATTTACTTCGACGAAAATTTTCCCCGTAAAATGCGAGTTTTCCAACAAAATCTTTAATTTTCAACTAAAATTTTAGATAAGTAGTTGTTTATCAATAATTAAATAACTTAGTAATATAAAAGCTCTTTTCGTACAAATAATAATTCCAGAAGCAGATGGATATTGAATGAAGAGCTTAGCAACAATTGAATTGTTAATCGTATTATTTTCGTCCTCTTTCTCTACACCAATTTTCATATCTTTAAAATACTCATAACATATATTATTATAATAGAAAGTATCGATATTACGAGTGAAAATTGCCAAAAATAGCAAAATTCCAATCAAAAATTAGGTTGGAGAAAATGTAATCTCAAAGTTCAAAATCGGTTACGTTAACAAACTGCATTTTCGCGGCTTCCCATGGAGCAATTTTCTTCATTCTTTTTTTGTTCCCAAGTAACTCGAGTCGAGCTATCTAACTAACTCATTATTAAATGTCAAAGTTGCTTTTTTTTTGTTATAATGAATTAAATTATTATATTGTTTGAGATTATTATATTAGAATATTTGTGTTTTTAACATTAAAAGGTATACTTATAGTAAGTTTATCCAAAAAAAGTCTACAACTGGAAAAATATGTATTTTTCTTTTAATATAAATAAATTAATATATTATAACAAAACAAAAGCAAGTTTGACATTTAATAATGCCTTAGTTAGATGGCTCTACTCGAGTTACTTAAGAGCAAAAAAAGAAGGAAGAAAATTGCTCCATTGGAAGCCGAGAAAATGCATCTTTTCTCGTACCTATACCGATTTTGAACTTTAAGATTACATTTTCTCCAATCTAATTTTTGATTGGAATATTGCTATTTTTGGCAATTTTCACTCGTAATATCAATAGTTTTTATTATAATAATATATGTTATGAGTACTCTAAAGATATCAAAAGTGGTGTGGAGAATAAGGACAAAAATAAAAAAGTTATTAGACAAGGCGAAAACGGCGGGTTCGAAGGGAAAAATATTCCCATGAGATTTTTTTGCATAATCACATTCGTGAGACATCCCAGAATAAGGTTCAAGAAGTCGCCTACGTGAAAAGTGGGCCAATTTTTTTTAACAATTTTTTTTAATCAAATTGCAAGAATCAATATTTTTGGCCCAAACAAATTTTTCTTTAATTTTTTGGACCATTCTGGACAAAAAAGGTCTCCTATAATTTTTCTCTAAAGTTGATCGTTTTCGACTTATAAGCAATTTACAATTGAAAAAAAAACGAAAAATGGCGATTTTCAAGGCTTAATAACTCGGTTAAAAGTTATTATTATGAAAGTCAATATATGACTAAATCAAAGTTTAAAGTCCCCCCTACAAGATCCTGAAGAAATGTTTGTCATTATTTTATTACTAAGCTGTTATTTTTAAGAAATAATAATAAGCGCCATGCACTTGTGCGGCGGCTGTAAATGCTGAGTGCGAGAGAGAAGCCATTCCAGCAGTCCAATTGTGCATCTTACTCGCACTCACATTTACAGCCGAGTCAATACGATCTAACCGCTCATTTTTATTAATTAAAAATAACAGCTTAGTAGCAAATTAATGACACAGATATCCTCAGGATCATGTAGCGGCGACTTTGAACTTTGATTTAGTCACTATCTGACTTTCATAATAATAATTTTTAACCGAGTTATTAAGTCTTAAAAATGGTCATTTTCGCGTTTTTCAAATTTTAAATTGCTTATAACTCGAAAACAATCAACTTTACAGAAAAATTATAAGAAACCTTTTTTGTCCAGAATGGTCCAAAAAACCTAAAAAAAATTAGTCCGGCCCAAAAATATTGATTTTTGCAATTTGATTAAAAAAAATTGTTAAAAAAAAATTGGCCCACTTTTCACTTGGGCGACTTCTTGAACCTTATTCTGGGATGTCTCACTAATGTGATTATGCAAAAATATCTCATGGGAATATTTTTCCCAACGAACCCGCCGTTTCCGCCTTGTCTATATGGTTCGAAAATTATGATCCTATTGTTTATACAGGGTGTCCAGAAACTCTACCGACAAACGAAGACAGGAGATTCTTCAGATAATTTTAAGATAATTTAACCCAATTCACTTAGTCCGAAAATGCTTCCTAAGGAAGCTAGAGCTCTTTGAAGATGGCGTCTTGTAATTAGTTTTTCGTAAATACCTCCAGAACGCTTCTATTTAGAAAAACAAAAATTGGTACGCGTATTTATCTACAAGATATAAATCTAATCCATCCATTGCAAATTTCTAGTACCTATCATAGGCGTCAGTTTTGGGTAGGGCAACGGTTATTTTATCGCATAACTTTTTTATCTTTAACTTTTATGCATTTCTGACACTGGATTATGAAATTTTGAAGTATTCTAGTACTAAAAGATACTTTTGTTTTAAATCGGTAGGACACACCGTTTTCTAGAAAAATCGATTTTAAAAATTTTTCGCTTTTTAAATAAAAAAAAAATTTCAAAAAAAACTGTTTAGAAAGACGAAAACTGGTACATTTATTTATATTCCAGAGATAAATCGATTTCATTAATTGCGAATTTCTATTACTGGTCATAGGCGTCCGTTTTGGGTAGGTCAACAGTTATTTTATAGCATAACTTTTTTGTCTTGAACTTTTGAGCATTTTTGACACTAGATTATTAAATTATGAGGTATTCGAGTACTAAAAGTTACTCTTACTTTATGTTGGTAAAATACTTCGTTTTTTGTTGAAAAGTTCTTTCAATTTTTTTTCAAATTCCAAAAACGAAAAATTTTCAAATCGATTTTTCTAGAAAACGGTGTGTCCTACCGACTTAAAACAAGAGGACCTTTTAGTACTAGAATACCTCACAATTTGATAATCCGGTGTCAAAAATGCATAAAAGTTAAGGACAAAAAAGTTATGCGATAAAATACCCGTTGCTCTACCCAAAGCGGACGCCTATGACCGGTACCAGAAATTTGCAATGGATGGAATCGATTCATCTCTAAAAAGTAAATATGCATATACCAATTTTCGTTTTTCTAAATAGAAGCGTTCTGGAGGTATTTAAGAAAAACTAATTTCATGGCGCCATCTTAAAAGAGCTCTAGCTCCCTTAAGAAGCATTTTCGGACTAGCTGAATTGGGTTAAATTGTCTTAAAATTATCTGAGGAATCTCCTGTCTTCGTTTGTCGGTAGAGTTTCTGGACACCCTGTATATTTGCCATAAATGCAGGTCAAATTTGACCGGTTGTATCTCAGGAACCACTCATCATAATTAAACGTTTTTTCTTTTAGAAGAAGTGTCCTGCCGCTTTTTTTTTCAATACCCTTTTTGTGATCTAAGGTTACTTAATATTTCCCGAAATATTCTCTTTGTTTATAAGCCAAAAAATTGTTTGATTTTAAAATATTCCTGAGGCCGCCTAAATAGTCCAATTTCAGATCTGTAAGATAAATTAGATAGGTACAGTGCCTTTTTATACAAAAATCATAGGTATTCCTATGTATCATAATTATTGTATTTATTATAGCGACCGTAAATTTTTAATTAACAAATCAATTGTTGCTAAACTGTTCATCCAATTTCCATCCGCTTCTGGAATTATAATCTATACGAAAAGAGCTTTTATATTATCAAGTGATTTAAATATTTATAATCAACTAATTATCTAAAATTTTAGTTGAAAATTAAAGATTTTGTTGAAAAAACCCGCATTTTCCGTAGAAGTAAATCGGGAAAAACACGTCTCTATGTAGAATTTAATTATGGTGAATTTTTATTTGAGCGGTTTTGGTGTAAAGTTAAAATCTTTGGAGTTATAGAGCAAAAATTGAAAATAACACGATTTTCGGGAGCCATTTTGTTTATAAAAAAGTAGCACACTATCTGCAGACTTTGTATATCTAAGTATATTATTAATATACAGTGTGTCAATTTTAAAACTTACAATGGCTATATCTCACGAACAAAAGCTGATATCGAAAAATGCTTGAAACCGTTTCTAGGATAGTAAGGGGGAACTAAAATGACATGAAAGAGAACTCACCCCATCAACTCCCTAGGCCCAACCCATCACAACCAAAAAAGTTTAAATTGCAAACCCCTACTTGTGATACATCATTGAAAAGGCTATAAAAATGCTATTAAATGGTATAAATAATAATTATACAGGGTGAAGCAATAATTGTGAAACTTTGGCTTAAATGAAAAATTTAATAAGGTTTTGTTGAATTACAAATTTATTAAAAATGTCAATTAAGTAAATATTTAATGTGAATTCCGTTGTTTGGTAAACAATAATATAGCCTATTTTCAAATTCTGTACGAAATTTAGCAAATGTTCTAGTAATAGGGCGACATGCTTGAGTAATTCTTTCTCGCAATTCCCCAAGTGAAGCAAGTTGAGTTTTATAAACAACTGATTTAGGGTAACCCCATAGAAAAAAGTAATATACTATCCTACTATAAAAAGTACTATCCAATGGTATAAATAATAATTATACAGGGTGTTAATATCAGCTGGCTTACTATGACTTTTGTATTTGTAATGCTATCTCCCGGACTATTATTTTAAATGGTAAGTGTCCGCTCGTACTTTTATTTGTTAATTAAAACTTAATTTGAATTTTTGCCTTAAATCAGTTGTTTATAAAACTTAACTTGCGTCACTTGGGAAATTGCAAGAAATAATTACTCAAGCATGAAGCACTAGAACATTTGCTAAATTTCGTACAGAATTTGAAAATAGGCTATATTATTGTTTACCAAACAACGTAATTCACATTAAATATTTACTTAATTGACATTTTTAATAAATTTGTAATTCAACAAAACCTTATTAAATTTTTCATTTAAGCCAAAGTTTCACAATTATTGCTTCACCCTGTATAATTATCATTTATACCATTGGATAGCATTTTTTATAGCCTTTTCAATGATGTATCACAAGTAGGGGTTTGCAATTTAAACTTTTTTGGTTGTGGTGGGTGGGGCCTAGGGGGTTGATGGGGGTGAGTTCTCTTTCATGTCATTTTAGTTCCCCCTTACTATCCTAGAAACGGTTTCAAGCATTTTTCGTTTTCAGCTTTTGTTCGTGAGAAATAGCCATTGCAAGTTTTAAAATTGACACACTGTATACAATCATAAGATTAGAATCCAGCAATTCTCATTTTAAGTTTGAGACACCCTGTAGGGAGAACGAGGTACAAATGTGAGTGTACATCAGAATCGTATTGTAGTCTTATGTTTTGTGCACATGTTGTTGTTTGAATGTCCCTGACATCTTTAGAAAAAAAAAATATACGGTTTTGTAATTTAACATGTGTTTTAACCGAAACAAAAGTTTGAGACACCTTGTAGGGAGGAAAAGGCACAAAGGTGAGTGAGTATACCTCGATATTATGTTGTAGTCTCATATTTTCTGAATATTTGTGTGTGTGTGTGTGTGTGTGTGTGTGTGTGTGTGTGTGTGTGTGTGTGTGTGTGTGTGTGTGTGTGTGTGTGTGTGTGTGTGTGTGTGTGTGTGTGTGTGTGTGTGTGTGTGTGTGTGTGTGTGTGTGTGTGTGTGTGTGTGTGTGTGTGTGTGTGTGTGTGTGTGTGTGTGTGTGTGTGTGTGTGTGTGTGTGTGTGTGTGTGTGTGTGTGTGTGTGTGTGTGTGTGTGTGTGTGTGTGTGTGTGTGTGTGTGTGTGTGTGTGTGTGTGTGTGTGTGTGTGTGTGTGTGTGTGTGTGTGTGTGTGTGTGTGTGTGTGTGTGTGTGTGTGTGTGTGTGTGTGTGTGTGTGTGTGTGTGTGTGTGTGTGTGTGTGTGTGTGTGTGTGTGTGTGTGTGTGTGTGTGTGTGTGTGTGTGTGTGTGTGTGTGTGTGTGTGTGTGTGTGTGTGTGTGTGTGTGTGTGTGTGTGTGTGTGTGTGTGTGTGTGTGTGTGTGTGTGTGTGTGTGTGTGTGTGTGTGTGTGTGTGTGTGTGTGTGTGTGTGTGTGTGTGTGTGTGTGTGTGTGTGTGTGTGTGTGTGTGTGTGTGTGTGTGTGTGTGTGTGTGTGTGTGTGTGTGTGTGTGTGTGTGTGTGTGTGTGTGTGTGTGTGTGTGTGTGTGTGTGTGTGTGTGTGTGTGTGTGTGTGTGTGTGTGTGTGTGTGTGTGTGTGTGTGTGTGTGTGTGTGTGTGTGTGTGTGTGTGTGTGTGTGTGTGTGTGTGTGTGTGTGTGTGTGTGTGTGTGTGTGTGTGTGTGTGTGTGTGTGTGTGTGTGTGTGTGTGTGTGTGTGTGTGTGTGTGTGTGTGTGTGTGTGTGTGTGTGTGTGTGTGTGTGTGTGTGTGTGTGTGTGTGTGTGTGTGTGTGTGTGTGTGTGTGTGTGTGTGTGTGTGTGTGTGTGTGTGTGTGTGTGTGTGTGTGTGTGTGTGTGTGTGTGTGTGTGTGTGTGTGTGTGTGTGTGTGTGTGTGTGTGTGTGTGTGTGTGTGTGTGTGTGTGTGTGTGTGTGTGTGTGTGTGTGTGTGTGTGTGTGTGTGTGTGTGTGTGTGTGTGTGTGTGTGTGTGTGTGTGTGTGTGTGTGTGTGTGTGTGTGTGTGTGTGTGTGTGTGTGTGTGTGTGTGTGTGTGTGTGTGTGTGTGTGTGTGTGTGTGTGTGTGTGTGTGTGTGTGTGTGTGTGTGTGTGTGTGTGTGTGTGTGTGTGTGTGTGTGTGTGTGTGTGTGTGTGTGTGTGTGTGTGTGTGTGTGTGTGTGTGTGTGTGTGTGTGTGTGTGTGTGTGTGTGTGTGTGTGTGTGTTTGTATTACATTTATTATGGCATCATGTGTGTGCATTTTGCTACGTTATGGCATCTGCGAGCTTTGTGGCATCATACACGCGATGCCATAAAATTTTAATTCGATTTTTAGCATCTACGGCATAATATTGTCACAGATAGCGTCATTTTAATATTTTGTGATATTTTGGTGTGTATGATGCCATAAGATGATATCGTTGTACATTCACACACATGTATTTGTTATGGCATCATTCTCGCTGCGTATATAGTGCTGCCCCCTACGATTAAAATAATATGTGCATGAAGTAATTTACACTCCTTTGGAACATGATGCCATTAGGTACGAGCTATCAGAAGCGAGTGGTGTGTACCTAATTTGCGGAATTATATCGATTTATACTTTGTTGGTTTTTTGTTGTTGTTGTTGTGGCCGTTATAAAGATAATGTAGTGTGTGTGATGTTATCATGACAATGTACGTAATCTTCAAAAATATCACAGGTCAACCAGGGGCAACTGAAGCTCTAATATATTATATTCTCGAAGGTTTTTGGTGGTTGGTCACTGAATGTGAATCTGGGGTCAAAATTGTTGTGTCACGTCAAGTTTTCGAGATATCCTAACCTTTATTGTATTATTTTTAATATCTTATTTTTGATAACTTTGAAATAAATGAAATATAAAATGAAAATACTGAAAGCCAAGGGTAAACTAATGAACTACACGCAACATAGAGTATTTAATTTTAGAATGTGACCTAACAGTAAAAAATATAGAAATACCTAAGTACAAAGAAACCTTAGGAAGATAGCAACAAATGAAAGACTGATGGAAAAAGGACAAAAATTGGCTATGGTTTCATAGTTATTGAAGACATTAAATGGAAATGGAACCAAAAAACAAGCAGAATAGAAAAAGTAACAAACAATGCAGAACCAGCTAGTTCATAAAACTAGCTGAAGAAAACCGTGACCAGACATCTCGTAACGCGACAATTCGTAACCGGACAAGTGGTAACGGACAACTCGTAACGGCGACAGTTCGTAACAGCGACACTTCATAACGGCGACAGTTCGTAACTATACAAGTTCGTAACGGACAATTCGTAAACGTCCAAATTGAATTATTCTGTTTATGTTTGTTAACGTGAAAACTAACTCTTATTACAGTTATAATTGAATGTTTATCAATTTAATGAATCAGTACCGGGATGAACATGTTTAATACATTTTATATTTCGTGTTTCAGAATAATATATTAAAAGTCCTTAATAACAAACAAATATTTAAATACATACAAACTTTTAACAATATTTTTAAAAGTTTATCCCTCTCATTGTTCCTTAAATTTACATATACCTAGACAAAGGACTAATGAAGTAATTAATGAAATCTTTAAGCCGGCAACCGTCTTTAGACATTCCCAACTTTTTAAGTAAACATTTTGTAAAGGAAAACAACTTTTCTTCTTCTTCACTTGCCTTGTCCGTTGCGGACGTTGGCTATCATCATAGCAATTTTTAATTTCGTTTGCGGCGTTTCTGAATAACTCGATCGATGTTAGTCCAAACCATTGGTGTAAGTTTTGAAGTCATGAGTGTCTTCTCCTTCCGGGTCCGCGTTTGCTTTCTATTTTACCCTGTATTATTAGTTGGAGTATATAATATTTATCATGTCTCACAATATGACCGAGGTATTCAAGTTTCTGTTTCTTAATTGTGAAAGAGATTTCTTTTTGTTTTCCCATTCGGTGCCGTACCTCTACGTTTGTGGTATGAGTCGTCCAGGATATTTTGAGGATACGTCGATACACCCACATTTCGAATGCCTCCAGCTTTCTCATTAATGTTTCCGTCAGTGTCCATGCCTCTGCGCCATACAGCAAGACTGGAAATAAATAACACTTTTGCAGCCATATTTTTAGTAGGAGAGATATGTCGGATCGGGTGAATATATTATTAATGTTGTTAAATGTTGCTCTGGCATTTCAATTCTAGATCGTATTTCGGTTGTTTGATCCCATTTGGAGTTGACGACTGTTCCAAGGTATATATACGAGTCAACGTGTTTAATTAGTTGGTTTTTTATTTTTAATTGTCTGGCAGGTTTTTGAATTTGGCTGACCAGCATCCATTTTGTTTTATTTATGTTGAGGTTAAGTCCTCTTTCTTCACTCGTTCTTTGTACCATGCAACACTTGTCCAAAAATTAAAATTTTGGCAAATCAAGAAAAACTTCCCAGACATCTGGTGTTTTCTATAGAAACATCCAAATATTCTATGTAGTTTACTCCGGTCATCATAGATTTTTACAGAACTAAATGTGTCGGATGGATAAAGAAACTACTATTCTATGAGAAGAATACATAAAATCGAATTTTCTTAAAATGGACATGTATTGTTTTTCAAATAAACGCTTCAATTTTAAAAATGTTTATTCTGATAGTGATTTATTAAATTGATTATTTTTTTCACCCGTCAAATTCTGACGTTTTTGCTTTTTCAGCCAATCACCACGCGTCTTTCTAGCCAATCATTGAGTGTAATACTGATAAAACAGCCTCTTCCTTGATAAAACAGTCTCTTCCCTGATAAAACTTAAGGTACCCTAAATTTCACATAATACGTACATACATTAATTACGAACGACATTGGAAAATCTCATATTAGTTATAAAAATTGTGTTTTTAATAATTGTTCATTTTCGATTTAAACAGTTTTTTATGTATTAACAATATAATAAATAAATTGGTTCATTTTTAAATCATAAAATAATTTATCTATAACCTACTTAAGACATTGATCCTAGTTGTCTTAAAAATATTTCACAGATGCCCGTATTTACTAATAATACATATTGGTTCACAAAATAATCTTTTCAAATACCACTTGTCCTCTAAATTTTGCTTGATAAATTTTTTCGTTTTCATACTTAAACTTCTTTATTTAGGGTAAAATCACTCAAACAAACCGAAATGGATAAAATCACTCGTCCTTGGGACTCGTGATTTTATCATTCGGTTTGTTTTCGTAATTTTACCAAATAAAGAAGTTTTCGTGAAAACAAAAAAATTTATCGATAAAATTTAGAGGACTCGTGGTATTACCTTTGATAAACATAATTTCATTTATAACTGTTTAACAGTTAGTTTCAACGTTAACAAAAATAAGCAGAATAATTCAATTTCGACGTTACAAATTTGTATAGTTACGAAGTGTCGCCGATACGAACTGTCGCTATTACGAATTGTCCGTTACCATTTGTCCGGTTACGAACTGTCGCGTTACGAGATGTCATGGAACCGAAGAAAACACAAAGACGGAACGAGAAACAAAACAGGCACGGTACAGGGACATGAACAGATCTAAAGATAATAACACAAACGGAAGGAAAAACAAAGTACAAGTTAAGCACAGAAAAAAACAAAACAATTCTGAAAATGGCATCATGGAAAGTAAGAGGTATAAATGGAAAGGCAATAGAACTGCGGGAAGAAACCAGAAATAAGAACATTGAAACAGTAGCTTTAACAGAGGCAAAGAAGGAAGGAAGAGGATCAATAATATTAGAAAAAGGAATGTTACTAATATACAGTAAAGTGGGAGAAACGAAGAGAGCTCAGGCAAGAGTAGCGTGTATAATAAAGATGAATATTATCAACAAAGTAAAAAATTGGATATATTACAACGAACATATACTAAGAGTAGACGTAGATATGGATATAGAGGAAACCAATACAAAACTAATCATATGCTATGGACCAGATGAAGACGCAACAAAAAACGAAAATAATGAGTTCTGGGATAAGTTCCCAGAAGTGATAAATATTTGTACCTACAGAGAAAATTATGATCACAGGAGACATGGACAGTAGAGTGGGAAAAGAAGCAGAAAAAAGGAACAATGTCATTGGACCTTATGGGAAGGAAAAAATAAACAAAACTGGAAATTACCACTCAAATTCTGTCTAGGTCTAGACAATAACCTGGTGATTATGAACACACACTTCCGGCATAAAAGTATACACAAGATCACAAAAGAAGTCAAATCAAGAGAAGAACAATCAATTATGGACTATACTATAGTGCAAAAAGCAGAAGAACTGGATAAGAGACGTAAGGGTGAAAAGGTGTTATGAAATTGGCAGTGACCACTATATACTGGAAACCACATTCAAAAGCAAAAGAAAAGAAATAAAAAGGAATGAGAGCATAAACAGAAAACACAAAGAAATAATAAAAAAATTATAAACTAAGGGAAGAATCAACGAATCAACGAAAATAATATACACAGAGGAGCTAGAGAAAGAGATGGAAAATGAACAAGAAACAACAGAAATAATAGAAGAAGAATGGGAAAGATTTAAAAATGCGATGATAAAATCAGCTAATGCAATATGTGGGACTACAAGAAACAATAACAGAGAGAAACGAACATCTTGGTGGAATGATGAAGTGAAAAGATAAATAAAAGAAAAGAAGATATTTTAAAAACAATACGTACAAGACAAAACACAAAAAAATATGAAAATTATAAGAGACAAAGAACAAAAATGGAAGAGGAAAAGAAAAGTTGGGAAAAATTCGGAAAAAAAATGGAATAAAACAGCACAGAAACTGTAAAGTTATTTTATAGAACACTGAAGAACCTAAAAAGCAACAAAGAAACAAAGGTGAAACAAATAATGAACAAGGAAGGAACAATAATAAACGATAAGAAAATAATGGAAATATGGAGGGAACACTTCGAGCTGATACTGAATGGAAAGCAAGGGAATACAATGGAAAAAGAAAGCCAGATCAATAGAGGGTCCATGAGAAACACGGAAAATCAAGAAACTTTAGAAAAAGAAGAACTGGAAGAAGCAATAAGAAAGATAAAGATTAGAGAAGTACCAGGAAGGGATGAAGTAGCACCAGAAATGATGAAATATATAGAAGTAAAAAAAATTAATTTTTATAATTTGTTTAATTTGTTTTCATAAAAAAATTACTATGCATATAGAACCTAATATGGAAAATAAAAGTAATACCCAAACAATGGACAAATGCAGTAATTACAGTAGAATCCCGATTATCCGTGCTCCTTGGGACCGGAGGTGGCACGGATAATTGAAAAGCACGGATAATCCGAACATGTGTTTCTTATGTATAATACATACAGTCGGAAAAATGAAAGAATACCCATGAACGATCACATCAAGCACTTATTTTGTATTTGCTGTCTTTTTCTATAAATAACAAACGTTTGTTATAGACAAGGACAGCAAATCAAGGAAAGTGATTAATGTGATCGTTCATGGGTACTCTTTGAGTGTGGCATCAAGAGTGTGGCAAGCAAAACCAATAGCGAAGAACAGAAGACAACGAAGCATTAAAGAATGGAATAGTCACATCTCGCAGATACTAGAAAGTAAGAGAAAAACTTGGCAAGAAGCAACACAAATGGCCACCATTAAGAAAGAATGGAGGAAGTTCATTGAGAGTTAGACGAAACTCCCGACACCTCAGAAGATTAGGACACTGATTAAGATTGAATGAATGGCCCAACACCGAAAGGTATCAATGAGTCTACTGATTAAGTAAGTAAAGAAGTAAGTTTTTTCGCATCACCTTTTAGTTCAATTGTCAAACATTAAAGAGCAGGTGTACAAGAATCAAGAAAAGAGAATATCATCGGCAATAGAAGAGGTGTGAGTGATATGAATTAAAAAAAATAATAATGGATTAAACAAAATTGTAGAAATAAATATCTGCAAAAAAAGAAACACAAGTTAAAAAAAAAAGAAAAAAAGAAACGCAGTCAGTAAAAACTCTTAAAACACCTCAAAAACCCCATGGATGCCCGAACAAATAAAATCCGTAATGGCTTTCTTTAAATTTGATTTGAAGAAGGAAGTACTACCAGGAAAACAAAAATGTGAATAGTGCAAATCAAAATACCCAGTATTAGAAATGAGAAAATTTACGGATATAAAGTTTTATTTGAAAAACTATTAGAGCCGCAATAAGCGACTAATAAATAATAATGACAATAAATTAATAACATAGATTTTATGCAAATTGTTTGCAAATAACTGACAAAGTTAAAAAAACAAGAATTTGTTCTGTAATTTATTAGTTTTTTATTATCCCAAAAATGTCGGGCATAATTCAGGTATTAAGTCATGGTGTGTCAAGTGTGGTATTTATGACATCTCAAGGTACATGTGGCATCTGATGCCACAAGTAATGTTATCATAGTTTTCCCTGTAGTTTTGTTTAGAAGGAGGGTATAACAAAATTAGAAATATATTACTGATCCACACCTAATTAGAATCAACCTAACGTACATAGACTTGATGATGCCACTTTGCAGTCTGAAGCACAGATGCCACAACAAATGCGGCGCCGTGTATGTGTGTGTGTGTGTGTGTGTGTGTGTGTGTGTGTGTGTGTGTGTGTGTGTGTGTGTGTGTGTGTGTGTGTGTGTGTGTGTGTGTGTGTGTGTGTGTGTGTGTGTGTGTGTGTGTGTGTGTGTGTGTGTGTGTGTGTGTGTGTGTGTGTGTGTGTGTGAGTGTGTGTGTGTGTGTGTGTGTGTGTGTGTGTGTGTGTGTGTGTGTGTGTGTGTGTGTGTGTGTGTGTGTGTGTGTGTGAGAGAGAGAGAGAGAAAATGGCTTGGATGCGGGTCCGTTAGCCACAGATTTTTATTTTATTTTTCCTCAATTTATTAGTTTTGTTATATTTATACCTATTTCACTTAAACGACTATTTGTTTCTTTCCATTTTATGACAACTTATTAGATATTCTATACTAATTGGAAAATAAACTTGTGTTTGTCGTAAATTGTAATATAATTGATTTATATATCTCTCGTTAATTTTGCATTCAAAGAAAATATGGTTCAAATCTCTAATCGAAACATTATCACAAAAACGGACTGATGAATTAACTATTCCTAATTTGTGCAGATATGACAGCCCTGGGCACTAAGGCTATCTTCTCCCGGTGAGTGTGGTTATCCCTTATCCGAGGGGTGGAATAATTGATACGCTTACTTGTTGAGTTGGTTTATTTACACTCGCATTAGTATAAGCTGGTAGCACCTCACCCAAAGAACATCTCGTGTAGAAAGAGACACTATCTTTAATGTGGAAATATTACGTCTGATCACCAAAACAGAATGACGAATGTCTAATATAATAATAAATAATTCCCTTGTTATAGTTTAACTGTTTATATATTTAGAACTGCCTATTCAGCATCGACCATGAAAAGTGTTTATAATTGACTCTGCAATTATTAGTGAATCGTGATCTTGGCTAACAATATTTATATAATCGAATGAAGGTTGTAATGTTGTTTTGATGACATAAATAACTGAAAGTAATTATCGTAGATAATTACAGGGTGTTTTTAAGATATATCTACTGAGTACAGATGAATTCTTGTACACCTTCCCTTTTTAGGAATTTTCCGACTACGGGGAGGGAAATATGAAAGTCGTGCTACCAACCCATACTGTGTTGTAATCAATACAAAAAAATTTATTTTATATACAACTTCCTACGCCTACGCAAATACATAAATAATATAAAATGTTCGTTTAACAACATTGTTTCGTAACACTTGTCACTCACTGTGTTTTCGGATTGTAAGCATATAATCTATTCTTATGTATTTCCTTGATTTTATTGTTTTCTATTCTGATTTTACAATTAACGTTATTTACTTCTGTTATCGTGAAAGGACCTACATAAAGACTATCAAACTTACCATTCTCTTCCCTTTTTACAAGGACTAGGTCTCCTCTTTTAAAGTGTTGTGATGTTGCTTTGAGCCTATTCTTTTCTTCTTGCCGCTCTTTTTTGTCTTCATTGCTTCTAGTGAGGTGACCTATCGTGTCTATGTACGCTGTGTCCTCTGGTTTCGAAGAAGTGTCCGATATCACGTCTTCTTTGACAAGTGTTCTATTCGGTTTGTTAATGTGACATTCATGGCATTGTTTAACGTATTTTCTTACGTCTTTTTCTAAATTTTTCCATCTAAATCTTGCTTTTAGCTTCTTTATTAGTCTATTTTTCTTTAAGTGTCCTCCGAACATCGGGTGATTATGGTATTCTTCTATTAATCTGTGTTTTTCTTTGTTATCTTTTATTGTTTCTGGTACTTCACATATGTATATTTCTATATTCTTCAATTTTTTATTTCCTTCTTTAATAAATTCATCAATTGTGCACATTTTAAAAATAATATCATTTACGTATATTTTTACTTTACGTACTGCATTCTCTACCGCCAGCTTATCAAGCTGTACCAACGCTTGGTTTAAATCGAAACGATTCAATCCTGTGGCTATGCTTTTGCTGCATTTTATTTTGTTTTTGGCCCTAATGCTCAGTCTTGGTGAGATTAGTTCTGCTCCAAAGGACAAAATTGGTAGTCTATGCGCCTCTAAATTATTTAGTACCGTAGTCTATGCGCCTCTAAATTATTTAGTACCTTCCTTACTGTCTGTTTGGTGGCTTCTGGCTGTAGTGCGAGTTCACTTTCAGCCTTTGTTTGTCTTGCTTCTTTCTCCTTTTCTTTTGCTTGAGCTCTTGTTATAGCTAGTATATGGGCGTTGTCTATGTATAGGTTTTTTAGTTGATGCAATGTTATTCTTGAAAGACTATCTGCGTAGTTACTTTTCCCTGTTATATACTCTATTTCGAAGTCATATTCTTCTAGGTCTAATCTGATCCTCGTGAGTTTTGAGGTTGGTTCTTTCATTGCAAATAGGTGTGTCAAAGGTTTATGGTCTGTTTTTACTTTGAATGTTGGTGCTCCATATAGATAACATTTAAAATAATTAATTCCCCAATGAATCGCTAGTAATTCCTTAACGATTATAGGTTTATTACATTCTCCTTTACTAAAACTTCTTGATGCATATGCTATAGGTAGGTCAATTCCGTTGTAATCTTGACTTAGGATTGCTGAACAACTCTCATTGGATGCGTCTGTTGTTAAGATAAACTGTTTGTTGAAATCAGGATATTTTAAAATTGGTGGTTTCGTCAGAGATGCTTTAAGCTTTTTGAATGCTTTTTCACACTCCTCGGTCCACGAAAATTCTACTCCTTTCCTCGATAATTTGTTGAGTGGTATGCATATTTCCGCAAAATTTTTAATAAAACGTCTGTAATAGTTGCAAAATGCTACAAATCTCTTTGTTTCTTCCGCTGTCTGAGGTGTCGGATATTGTTCAATTACTGCATACTTCGCTTTGTCTGGTGATACTCCCTCTTGAGAAAGATCATGTCCTAAATATGTTACTTCCCTTCTAAAGAATTGACATTTTCCTGGGTTAAGTTTCAAATTGAATTTTCGACATGTCTCGAATGTCTTTTTCAGGTTGTCTAAGTGATGTTTTTCGGATATTCCAATTACTACGATATCGTCCATGTAAAGAAATGCTTTGTCTGGTGTTAATCCTGAAAATGCTATTGACATCATTCTTGAAAAGCTATTTGGGCTTACATTTAATCCAAAAGGTAATCTGGTAAATTGAAATGCTCCATTTTCTGTGCTGAACGATGTGTATTTTCTCGATGATTTTTCTAATGGTATCTGGTGAAAGCCTGACATTAAGTCTATAACTGAAAACCATTTTGCTCTTCCTAGTTGATCTAATATCGAATCTATTCTTGGTAATGGAAATTTGTCTGTAACTATCTTCTTGTTCAGTTGTCTAAAATCTATGCATAATCTCCATGCTTTTCCTCCATCTATAGCTTTTTTCGGTACCAGTACTACTGGACTGTTGTACTCGGATGTAGATGGTTCTATGATTCCTTGGTCTCTTAGGTTTTGTACTTGTCGATTTAATTCCTCTGTTTGCGCATGAGGTGTCCTATAATTCTTGATATATACCGGAGTTTGGTCTTTAACTCTTAGTTTTTGTTCGTAGAAATTGTTACAGGTTAACATATCATGCCTTAGGGCGAATATGTCCGAATATTCCTCGCATAACGATACTAAGTTGTCTCGTATGTATTCTGGTATGTCTAATTTCAGTGATTCTCGTAATTCTTTTTTTCTGTCCTTGCTGTCGTTGACTAGCCTATATATATTGAATAGTTTAATATCCAACGTCCTGATTGTGCTTGCGTCTACATTTACTGTTTCGTACGTTGTGTTCAAAATTTTGATGTATGGATTATTACTTGAAATAATTGCTCTTGCTATGAATATTCCTGGTTGTATTTCTTGCTGTTCCACTATCCTGTCTTTCTTTAACGTTTGAAAAATTTTTACGATTCTGTAAATTTCACATCTAGGCGGTATTATTATGGTGTCATTGTCTATATTATCCAGAATTTTCGTACTAATGTAACAATCGTTGTCCTCTTTAATGTGCATTTTAAGGTTTGCGTAATCTAGTATACATTGAAAGTTAGAAATAAAGTCTCTCCCAATGATTCCGTCTGTTGGAATTGGAAAGTTAGGTTCTACCAATTGAAAGATGTGTTCGAATCGAGTTCCTTTTACTTCGAGTGTTGTCTCAACTTCTCCCATTGTTTGCAACTCTCCTTTAGTGACTCCTTTTATTTTCGCCTTTGTGTTTGGTTTCACCTGTTCCTTCATAAAATCTTGTGAACATTTTAGTATTGAAATGTCAGCTCCTGTGTCTATGATAAAAGTGCTTGTGTTTTCAAGAATTCCTGTTTTCATTCGTACAAAGTTCGTTAGGTTTAGGTCGAAGTTGTAAATGTTATATTTTATTTCTGCCTGTGTGCTTCCAACTTGTTGTTCATTCAAAACCCCAACTGCTGGTTTTCTTGCTCTTCTTGACTGTCCTCTATTTCTAGTAATCTTACGTTCCTGTTACGTCCGCCTCTCTGGTTTCCTCTGTATGTTTGATTGTTAAATTGTCTGTATCCTCTGTTCGAATAATTTCGTTGATTGTCCGTTGCTTCTCCTTCGTTCCGTTGTCCGAAGTTATTTCTTCTTCCTCTGTCATATTTGTTATGGTATCCTCTTCTGTATTGCTGCTGTCCTCTCCTATTCTCGTAGTTTGTCCTATAATTTAAGACTCTTCCTTGTGCATTTTCTTCAGTCGTATCGATCGACAAAAATTTAGATACTACTTCCTGCGGTGATGTAAAGTTACCTGCTTCCAGTATTATCTTAGCTTTCTCTGCATTAGCGTTTCGTTTCATTGTTGTTACTACAGCTTCGGTCGTATATTTCTTTGCTAAGTCAAGTGGCATTCCTTCCGCTATGTATGCTACTTTTAATTGTTCTGCTAACTCTTCCACTTCAGATGCGTACACTGCTGCATCTCTATGCCCTTGCCTTTTTTTGGCTAATTTGGCTATTAAATTCTTCGGATTATCACCCTTTAATTCTTTCTTTAGTACTTCAGCTATCCGTGGAATTGTATCTTCTGTGGTTATTAGGTTCCTAGCCTTATTGGTGAGTCGCGTTTTTATTAGCGTTACAGCTGTGTCTTCATGACCTTCTGCCAATTTTCCAAGTAGTTCTAATGCGTCTAAAAATGGTTGTAATTTCCCTGCGCTTCCATCGAACTCGTTGGGCAATATCTTGCTTGCGATATTCAAAAATTCATTGATTGTCAAAGCCATGTTTAATATTGTTATATCTTGTTTTATGTCACCTTTTTTCTCTTTTATTTCGTCGTTAATTATTTCTTCTTCTCCTTCCTCGTCGCTTTTTCCTTCTTCTATTTCCTCATCGCTTTGTTCCTCTTCAACTTCCTTGTCGATTGGTTGATGTATTGAACTTGGAACCACTGTTCTCACATTTACTGCTTGAAATGATCGTATAACTTTGTCTCTGATTTTTCCAAAATATTTGTTGCACGATTCCCTTTGTTTGTCCGAAAGTGCTTCCCAGTTTTTCCTAGTCAATTGTGTGAACTTGTTATAAGCTTTAATTAGCTGTGTCGTTACTTCTTCCTTTATGTCCTTAGATTTCGGAACTTTTTTCTTTAAGACTCTTCTGCTTTGCCTGTCTATTTCTTGTGCAATTTCCTCAACTATTTTGACAAAATCTTCCCAAGTAACTTTGTTGCTACTCATTTATACATAATTTTTTTTCAGCTTCTGCACTTCTTAGCGAAAATATAAATTCGATAGTCTTACGGTGTATATAGATATGTAGTATATCGATATATAGTAAAAAAAATATAGAGATAAAATAATACGTCAATATATGGTAAAAATATGTAAAAATTGCAGTAGTAATAAAAATTCAAAAATAAATAACGTTATATTAACCCTTGTAAATAAGTAGTTAGAATAATAATTTAAATGTATTATGCATATAGCGTATATTTGTTATATCGTATATTTATTTTGATAGGTATATTTACGATAGCAAATATTAAGATCATAAAAATTGCAAAAATGTACTAAAAATCAGTAGTCAAATAATAAATGAATAAAAGTCAGCAATGATAAGGTATACGTTGATAAATATGTAAAAATCATATAAAATTGTATCATTGCGTCCTATAATAACTTAATATGAGGGTAAAAAAAAATCTTTGTATATTGATAAATATTGGTAATAGAATAGAATAATTAAGTAAGAATAGGTAAACTTGAAACATATATTAATGTAATTAAGGTAGCACATAATGTTTATACTTTATACTTTATATTAACCAGGAAATACCATAAAAATAGCTAATATGGACTTACCACTTTTACGCGTCTTTGTTCGTATCACAAGTCCTCGCTGCACGTTCCATAGCATTGTCCATTTTCCATTGTCCCACGATGTTCCATCTCCATCCTATTCCATTTTCAGCTCCGCGTCGGCCTGATGTCTCCATCCATTTTACATACCACACTGTTGTCTAAGGTGGTCTAGGTGCCTGAACATTGACGTGTTTCTCCATACCTGTCCTGTTCACCAGTCCTGCGTTCTTCCCTGGTTCTGGATCGCCATATGACAGCCCTGGGCACTAAGGCTATCTTCTCCCGGTGAGTGTGGTTATCCCTTATCCGAGGGGTGGAATAATTGATACGCTTACTTGTTGAGTTGGTTTATTTACACTCGCATTAGTATAAGCTGGTAGCACCTCACCCAAAGAACATCTCGTGTAGAAAGAGACACTATCTTTAATGTGGAAATATTACGTCTGATCACCAAAACAGAATGACGAATGTCTAATATAATAATAAATAATTCCCTTGTTATAGTTTAACTGTTTATATATTTAGAACTGCCTATTCAGCATCGACCATGAAAAGTGTTTATAATTGACTCTGCAATTATTAGTGAATCGTGATCTTGGCTAACAATATTTATATAATCGAATGAAGGTTGTAATGTTGTTTTGATGACATAAATAACTGAAAGTAATTATCGTAGATAATTACAGGGTGTTTTTAAGATATATCTACTGAGTACAGATGAATTCTTGTACACAGATGTGCCTCATATTTTCCGTGTCGAGTTTTTAATCTGACGATAGTGGAAATATCTTGCTTTGGCAGGTTATACTTAAATATGTATTCAGGTGCCGGAGAAAGTTCTTGATGTAAAGAAGAAAAATATAAACTTTTATATACAAGAAATGGACATGTTAACAGTATTTATTCAATTATATTTTATGACAGTGACAACATTATATTAATCTAGAAACATAAAAACATTAGTAACTAAGGTAGATATTAGTAGCCTTAGATCTTAACTACTAAATATATAACAGTCCTCCGCCCCAATTCCCAACTACAAGACTAGAGGTGCTGGCAGCAGCTGATCTAAGTGACGTTTCCAAAGTAGACCATCATCTGTTCGTATTTCATAATGTAAGTGACCTATGCGTCTGATTACCTTTCCAAATACCCATCGTTGATCACTGCAGTACTTTCTAGCCTGAACTCTGTCTCCCAAGGCAAATTCTCTACCAGGTGTAGGCCTGTCTGATGGAAAGGAAGTTGTGCGTTTGCAAGGTTTTCTTAAGATTGCATGAAGATCCGTTCTAATTTCTCGTCCGAACATAAGCTCATACGGGGTGAAACCGTTAACACCTGGTGTACGACGTAAACGTGTTCGTACTTTAAGTAGTTTATCAGTTAAGCTATTGCTCTCCCCCGCTAAGCTGCGCAAGGTCCTTTTTATAGTTTGTACAAATCGTTCTGCTTGACCGTTCGTTGCTGGGTGATATGGAGCAATAGTTCTATGGGTGATACCGCAATTGGATAGAAATTTGTTAAATTCGGCTGAAACAAATTGTCGGCCGTTGTCAGATACCAGCACATATGGATTTCCGAACGTGGCAAATATTTGTCTTAGCGTTTGTATACACCACGAGCTAGTTGTTACCTTTGTAGATATAATTTCCACCCATTTTGTATATGCATCTACCACAATGAATAGTTGAGAACCAGAAATTGGTCCAGCGAAGTCAATATGGATTCTTTGCCAGGGACCTGTGGGCTCTTCCCAGTGATGTAAATGTGTCTTTGCTGGTTCATTTTGTTCTAAACGGCATGATCTACATGATTTCACTTTTTCTTCAATATCTTTATCAATATTTTTCCAGTAGACATGACTGCGTGCTAGTTGTTTCATCTTTAATATACCAATATGTCCCGCGTGCAGTTCGTTAAGAATAAATTTACGAAATTTATGTGGTATTACGACCCTTGTTCCTCTTAAAATACAGTCATCTTGTAAAGTAAATTCATTGTCGTTGTATCCATATTGTTTCAGAGATTGACCTGTTCTTAGTGCTTTAATTATTTTCTGTAATTCGATATCATTTTCTGTCTCCTTAGCGATTATATCTGGGCTAATTTCTAATATCTGAATTTGTTGTATTTGGTATAAGCCATGTTGATCTACTTCATATGTATTTGTGTTCTCAACAGGAAACCGCGACAAGAAGTCTGCGTTAGCATTTTTTGTGCTTGTTCTGTACTGTATATCATAATCAAATCCAGATAAAAAATGAGCATAATGAAAAAGTCTCATTGTACTCAGTTCTGGTAGATTATGGTGGGGATGAAAGATTGATGTTAACGGTTTGTGGTCAGTAATCAGAGTAAATTTTCGCCCATAGCAAAAATGAAAAAATTTCTTTATACCCCAGTATATCGCAGTCGCTTCCTTATCAATCTGACTGTAATTCTTTTCGGCATTGGTTAAGGTTCTTGACGCAAAAGCTATCGGTCTTTCTGAGCCGTCTTCAACTATGTGTGAAAGGACTGCTCCAAGTCCTGTTGGTGAAGCATCCGTGGCTATGATTAGAGGTTTTCTCGGGTCGAAATGTGTTAATACGTTTTCACTTGCAATTTCCGTTTTAATTCTGTTAAAACTTTCTTCGCATTTCACAGTCCAGGTAAACTTGTTATCTTTCTTCAAGAGTTGATTTAGAGGATTTGATATAGACGCAAGATTAGCAATAAATTTGTTGTAGTAATTAGCCATACCCAGAAAAGTTCGCAATTCGTTTATATTAGAAGGCCGTTCCATACCTATTATTGCTTTAATTTTGTCTTTGTTCTTATGGAGCCCATCTTTATCAATTTTATGTCCTAAATAGTTTATGTTCTTTTTAAAAAATTGGCATTTTTCTTTATTCACCCGTAGGTTATTTTCTTTTAACTTGGTAAGTACCTCTCTTAATCTTAGTAATAGCTGGTCTTCTGTTGATCCTTGAATTATTATATCATCAAAAAAACATTGTACGCCTTCTAAACCTTTAAGTAAATTATCCATGAATCTTTGCCATAAACTGGGAGCCACTTTTACACCAAACATCAGTCTGTTTACTTTGTATGTTCCCATATGAGTGCTTAAAGTTTGTATTAGGGCGCTGTCTTCGTCCATCTCCATATTAAGGTAAGCTTGTTTAATATCTAATGTGCAAAATAATTTACCCCCACTCATTTTGGCAAAAATATCTTCTATGATAGGTATCGGGTATTTTTCGTCTTTAATAACTCTATTTAAAGTTATTTTGTAATCGGCACATAGTCTGATACTCCCATTAGGTTTAACAATAGGTACAATAGGTGTACCCCAATTACTATGGTCGATTTTTGTTATAATACCTTCAGAACTTAGCCGTTCTATTTCTGCTTCTACTTTCGATTTTAGAGCGTATGGAATTCTTCTAGACTTAATGAAAATTGGTTGTGTATTTTCCTGTAAGTTCAAACGAGCTTTAAAATTTGGTATTTTTCCTAGGTCTGATCTAAATACTGATGTTGCAAATTCTTCAAGAAGTTGGTCTAATTTGGGTATTTCAACAGTTTGTAGTCTTCGTACATCTGCCAATTCAATATTTATTTCTTTCATCCAGTTACGTCCGCATAAAGGATCAACGTCCTTAGCTATAATGTATAATTTGCTGAAGAAGGTTTGGTTCTTGTAGTTACATTTAACATAAGCAACTCCAGTAGGTTTGATTACTTCTCCTGTGTAAGTTCTTAATATTAAGTCTGTTTTAAAAATTTTCTTTGGAATGTTCAGTTGTTTGTACAATTTTAGTGATATAAGAGATAGTGTAGCCCCTGTATCAAATTCCATAGTAACTGGCCTATTTTCAATACTGATTGTAATTGTATATTTTTCAGATCGTTCATCCTTAACAAGGTTTATTTCGCCGATAGATTCTTCACTTGTATTACTGGTACAATCATTAATCTGGAGTGCATTGTTTCTTTTTAAACAAACGTTTGCTAGGTGTCCCTCTATTTGACATTTGTGGCAAGTTCTTTTAATGGGCCAACATTCGTTGGACCTATGATCTCGTTGTCCACATCTGAAACATTTTCCCCTTAAGTCTTTTAATGTTATATTATCATGTTTTTTCTTGTAAGTACATGATCTTTGAGGGTTTTTTACAGATGTCGATAATTTGTTCACCTTTTCAATTTCATTACGTATGTCTGCAGATATTTTATTGTTTTCTATTTTTCCCATTTCAATTGATGTAGCTATCTGAACTAATTTTGAGAATGTGTGTATTTCTCTGTCTTGCAGAATTTTTATTCGAATTTCGCTGTCATGCAATCCTCTGATAAACTGTAACGATAAAAATCCATCTATTGTGGACTTACAACAATTCTGGCATTTAAATTCACAGTTAGAAGCAAGTTTCTTGAGTTCTGCAGCGTATGTTGCCACAGTTTCATTTTGTCGTTGTAAATGTGTAACAAATTTATGTTGTTGAGCCCACAAACTAGGTTTAGGATCAATAAAGTCATCAAGTAGTTTAATTAATTCTTCAAAGCTTTTATTTAATGGATCCTCCGGAGAACAAAGATTATGTAAAGTATCATAAAGTTGTGGAGAGATCGTAGATAATAGAAAGTAAATTTTACTTTGCTCATCTGTGATGTTATTTAATAGGAAAAATACCGTCAATCTCCTTGTAAAGTTATTAATTGTTTCTGTTTCTTGTAATGGTTGAAAATTAACTTTTGGTAATTGTATCTTATGGTCTATGTTTTGAATTTTCGTACTACATAAAACATCTTGGTCGTTTGATCCATTTTTCTTTCGCAAAATTAGGAGTTTGGTCTTTATCACTGTATATTTTTCTTCAAATTCAAATCTTTCTTGTGTTTCTTGTTCTATATCTGCGTCTTCAATTTCTTGTTCGATATCATATTGTATATTTTGAAATTTCTTTATGGTTTCGTCTAACGTATGTAATCTGGATTCAATTTCTTCGTTTGTGATTTCTCGTTCATGTAAACAGTTTTCAGTTTTTGTCAGAGTGCCTCGTAAACAGGCTTGTACTTTTTTTAGCTTTTTAATGTCCATTCTACTAATCTCGTCGCCAATTTTATATACAAGAAATGGACATGTTAACAGTATTTATTCAATTATATTTTATGACAGTGACAACATTATATTAATCTAGAAACATAAAAACATTAGTAACTAAGGTAGATATTAGTAGCCTTAGATCTTAACTACTAAATATATAACATAAACTTTTGATATGCTTGAAATATTTCTCCATTTTTTTCCATATTTTATTTATTCTAGCTTTGACGTCATTTATTGCTTCTGTCGTTAAGATCTGAATTAGGATCTCATCATTTTTTATTGCATCTTTGGCCAACTCATCCACTTTCTCATTACCCAGTATACCGGCATGCCCTTTTTCCCATATAAATACTACTTCCTCTTTAGACAAATTATTTTTTATATTACAAAAAATTTTTGATTTGTATGAACTAAAATCAGTGTTTTCAATTGCATATATTGCAGATCTGGAGTCTGTTATTATCACAGCTTTTTCAATATTATTCTCTTTGATCCATTCTAGAACTTTTTCGATGGCTATAATCTCAGCTGTAAAAATACTACTAATACTAGATAATTTGTAATTATTATGTTGATGGGTATTTTGCACATACATAGCACATCCTACTCCTGTTTGATTTTTAGAACCGTCTGTGTAAATTACTGTGTAATCCACAAAGTCGCTCAGTATAGATTTTACTAAAATATTATTTAAATGGATTGATTCTGTATATTTAGGAATTATGATACTTGGTTTTTTTATCAAAGTTTTATACGGAAATCTCCTTGTTAAGATTGTACTTATGGGAAAGTGGTCTGAGCCTAGCGTATCATCTAAAGGATTACATTCTATGTAACCGATCAAGCTTGGTGAAATAAGTGTTAGATCCACTGGAGAAGGATTTTCATTCGGTCTAGTAATTTTTGTTGTTCTACCATCATTTAAAACAATAAAATTGAGATTTTCTAGAGCGTCTGCTAAATTTTTACCTTGAATATTGTCGTGCACCGAACCCCATATGCTATGATGTGCATTGAAGTCCCCACAAATTATACCTTCTCCTTGTATTTGTGTAAATATGTTCATCCAATCATTTTTAGTAGCTTGTACATTTGGTGGTTTATATATACATATGATTGATATTTTGAGGTCTTCTATATTATATATTGCACAAATTTCTATTTTTGTATTAAAGTGGTTTCTAAATTTTATTTCAGAATAACAAAAATGATCTTTTATAAGTATTCCTACACCACCATATCCATCTCCTCTACTTATATTTATAAAATTATAGTTACCTATGTAATCTAAAAGTTTGGTTAGGTAATAACCAAGTTTCATTTAGTGCAATTAAATCAACATTTTGTGTTGGATTTATATGACTTAAGAGATTTGATTTATATCTAGATTATAGACTTTGCATTCCACTATAATATATTAAACTCCTTATTCATTCTGTTGATTTCCTTCATCTTGTTGAATAGACCCTAATAAATTTTTTAGTTCATTTTGTGTGTCTTTTATAACCTGCATTTCTGTGACATCTAAATTAAGTTTTTTATACATATTTTCGAATATTATAGATAGTTTTTGCATTACTATCATTTCTAATTTTTCCTTGTATATCTGAAAGTCTTCTCTGTGGGGATTCGGTAAGATTGAATTATTTATTTTAATTTTGTTTTGAAATTTGGTGTTTCTTCTATAATAATCGGTGAAATAGCTTTACGCTTTTTTGGTTGTGATTGTGGTCGGGGTACCCAATTTTTATTTGAACTGGTTGGTGTAGATGATATGTCAGAGTTATCAAGTTGACTTATTTGTGGAAAATTTTCCAAATTGTTCAATACATCAAATCTATTATTAGAAGTTACTTTAGAGTAACTGCTATTTTTTCTAACAATTTCGCTTCCTTAAAAGATAAATTTTTGTGTGACATAATTTTTTTTATATTTACCTGTTGCAAATATTTGGGACAATGTTTGGAAATAGACTGATGTCCATTTGTTTCACAATGTATGCAATATTCTTCTTTTGTGCATTCTTGAGTGTCTGCATTTTCGTGAATTTGGCCACATTGTTAGAACATTTATACCAAATAGACATTACCAAGAAAAATAGTGCAATGCGGCAATATAGCGCCTGTTACTTCCCTGTGCTTTGTATTCGAACATCCAAAGGTGGCGATATGAAGTTACTATAGCAACAAAGTAATACATCGATTACAATAAAAAAAGAAAAGACTCCACGTCAGAATTAATTTTAGAATTGTCACTTTTGTAATAGTTATAAATTTGTTCTATTTTATTCACATAAAATATTGTACAGTCCACACCACAAAGTTTAATTTATCTGCGCAATAAGATAATCCACCACACATCGTTTGCATTTATTTGTGGTACTTCTACAGTATTTTGCCGTATGTCCATATCTTATACATTTGAAACACTGGACCACCGGAAAAATATATGGTTCTACTACAAACCTGACCAAATTTATTTTTACATATTGTGGTAGTATTGGTAGTATGGTACATATTTGTTCGGCAGTATTCCTGGATATCGCAAAAGCATTTGACAAAGTATGGCACAACGGTCTCTTAATGAAGCTAAAGAAAATATTTCCTATGCAACTCGTTGAAATATTGAAATCATACCTACACCAGCGAACATTTAGAGTTAATTATTTTAGAGAGAATATCCATTTCATGATAGCCTAAAATGGAAAACGAGTACTCTGAGTTAAAGCAAATAAATGCAGGGGTTTCACAAGGTAGCGTTCTTGGACCAATACTATACCTTTTGTACACATCTGACATTCCTGAGAGGGAAAACATCCAACTGGCCACATTTGCTGATGCTACAGAGGTCATGACAATAGTAGCAACTATAGAGGGATCTACGATTAATTTACAAAATGCAATTAATGGCATAGAAGGCTGGTCCAAAAAATGGCGTATAAAGTTTAATGAACAGAAGTCAGTTCATATTAACTTCACTACCAAGAAAATCAATAATCTTCCAATTATCCTAAACAACAACGTTGTTCCTAATAAAAAAACAGCGAAATACCTGGATTTAAATCTCGACGTCAAACTAAAATGGAAGGAGCACGTTAAAAAGAAAACTGAACAGATGAAGATAAAGTACAAAAATATGTATTGGCTAATAGGTAGGTACTCTCAACTTTCCATCCAGAACAAAATACTAATTTACCAACAGATATTGAAGCCGGTGTGGACCTATGGCCTACAATTATGGGGCTGTACCAAAAAAAGTAATTACTGAAATTTAGAAACGCTCCAGAACCGAATATTAAGGAATATTGTATGTGCTCCCTGGTATGTTCGGAACGACGATTTGCGTAGAGATCTTAAAATCGAATCTATTCCAAATGAAATTAAGAAAGTCGCCAGGAGACATGAAGACAGGCTCCATAAGCATCCCAACCATGAAGCACTTCAGCTTCTTGTCAACGAACCCCAGATGCGAAGGCTCAAGAGGACTAAACCGTTCGAGCTCGTGTAATGTGTGAAGTTGTGCCGGGCTTGTTAGTGTTGTGCATTGTATTGTAGCCACAACAAATACGTGAGCAATTAGTGAAAAGCAGAGTCAGTGCTGTGCTGTGTAGCCACAACAAAGAAGTGGACATTTCATGTAAAAAAAAAGCTAGGCTGGACCAGGTGACATCTAGTTTACAAACATTTTTAGGGAAATTAGGTTAAAGAAAAAATACTGATTAATCTTGTAGATTAGGTGTATTTATATTGTTTAAATAAAAAAAAACATATTGTGGTAAACTATTACCTAAAAATGTCACGATAAGCATTTGTCTAGGTATATATTGTACCTCATTATCTGAGCCTAGTATTTTCTTCGTCATTCTTTTTACCTGTACTACTCTTCTTTCGCTCTCAATATTATCTAATATATATTTGTCAGTTAAAAACGTGTCAATTTCTTTGATTATACCCTTCTTGTGGTTAAAAAACATAGGAATGTAAGCGATTAAATTATTTTTTTTAATAACCTCATGTTTATTGATTTTATTTGCTATATGGAATGTTTTAAATATAACTTTTACTTTGTTTCTACGTATTAATTTAATGTCAACAACCTCGTTTTTAAAATTAGAATTATTAAAAAGAAAATGACCTACTTTTACTGGTGATAAACGATAACTATTATCTACTGGTTCAACAATGACATAAAAGGGACCTATATCTATTGCTGCATACCTGTTCTGGATATCATAAGCTTTACCATTTATTTTTTGTTATATCCATTTCTGAGTTTATTACGCTTCTATCAGGTGAATCCTGTTTAGCCGGGGGCTGATTCCCGCCTATTTTATCGTCCATATTACCTTAATACTATAGTATAATAAAGTTTCCAATACCTTACCTAATCAGAAGAAATAAATTGTCAGTAAACTATTCTAAACTGCAAATAACAAATTAAAAAACCAAACGGGAACACAAACCAACACACTATCTACTAAAAAACCGCCAAAATTCAATATTTTCTGTAAGGGACCCAAAAATTATTATAACTTTGGCATTTGTCAACTTGACACCTTATTTTTTTAATTTCTCTGATATTTTAACAACAAAGAAACTAGACGGTATTTATATTTAAAGTGTTTCTATGTTTTAACATGTGTGACTCATGTTTTCAGTTAAAACACATATTAAAGAGTAATACCGTCTAGTTTCTTTGTTATTAAAGATATCCGAGAAATTAAAAAAATTTAATATTCACAAAATATGAGACTACAACATAATATCGAAGTATACTGTATACTCGCCTTTGTGACATTTCCTCCATACAAGATATTTCAAATTTCAAAATTTTGTTTCGGTTAAAACGCATATTAAATTACAAAACCGTCAATTTTTTTTTTGTTTCTAAAGATGTCACGGACATTCAAAAACAAAATGTTCACAAAACATAAAACTACAATATGATTTCGATGTATACTCGTATACATTTGTACCTCGTCCTCCCTACATGGTGTCACAAACATAACATAAGAAAAACATTCCTTTTCTTCCGCCCGGTATAAGTACAAAAAATAAGTCTGAGAAACCTTTGCATAACTGTGTAAATACTGAAGAAAAAAAATCTAAAATAATAAAAAAAATTAGCGGAATCCGTTAATCTGTTCACGAAAAAAGCAACAAATAAAAATTGAGCACAATTTTCTATTATATCCCTAACTTTTGACGAGCAGTTTGCTCGTCAATGTTTGAAATTTTTATATATGGCAGCGTTTCCCAAAAGGTGGGTCACGACCCGGTACCGGGCCACGAAAGCAAAATGCCGGGTCACCTGGCTTTGACGAATAGGTTTTTTTATAAATAAAAAGAGAGAATTAATAGCTACCATAAAGAATATGTTTTTGAATTTTCTCAGAACGCTCAATCTGAAAACCTTATACTGGCTTCTTATAAAATATCAAAATTAATTGCTGAAACAGGTTATCCACACACAATTGCCAAGAAATTAATAGTTCTAGCAATGAAAATAGTAGCATCTCGGATAATATGTGATGAAAGCAGGAAAAGGCAAGAAGTGAATTCGCTGGCTCTATCAAGTAACACAATAACACATGAAATAACACATAGGATTGTAAATTCTAGTGTATTGTAATTGTAAATTCATAGAATGAGAGTGTAAATTTTTTAAACTTCATAAAATCTCGCCCACTGAACTCACAAAGTATTCTCTGCTTTATGCAGAGAAATGGGAAGTGAACATTAAAATCTTATTTTGCACTACGAAGTGCGTTGGCTATCAAAAGGGAATGTTTTAGAAAGACCTATTGAATTGAAGGAAGAAATTTCAATATTCTTAGAAGCACATACACCAACGGCTAGGGATGCAATATTTCAATTTAAAGACAGTTTTCATGATGTCAATTGGTTAATCAAGATAGCCTAGTAATTAACAACGAACTAATTGAACAAATCTCGAGATTCCAATATCTGGGAATCGAAATATGTAGTTATGGAGATGTTAAAGAGAGCGTCCGAAAGCAAGCAAATAAAGCCAATTACGTGTCAGGATGTCTGAGGGATGTCATCTGGAGGAACAAAGATATGAGGCTGGAAGGGAAAGTACGCATATACAAATCATGTGTAAGACCGATCATGACGTACGCGATAGAAACAAGATGTGACACAGTAGAAACCAAGAGGATACTGAGAACATCAGAAATGAGAACGCTGATGTCAATAACTGGGAAAACACTGAGAGACTAAATACCGAACGACAGAATAAGAGATCTCTGTAACATACAAGATATAGTACGGTGGGGAAGACAGAGACGACGAGAGTGGAATCAGCATGTGACGAGAATGGACAGCGAGAGAATAGCCCGTATAGCCAGCGATTCGAAGCCAACAGGCAAGAGACCAATAGAAAGGCCCTTTAAAAGGTGGCGAGATAGCTGACAGTCAACATCACAGCTACGAATACAAGCTCAAAATCGGCAAGGAACAGGCCAAGAGGCCTATTATAAGAAGAAGAAGAACAAGAAGGTAGCCTACCTTTGTGATATTTTTGACTTCTTGAACAATTTAAATATGACACTACACGGTTGGTAGCAATGTAACTGTATTTAAAGTACAAGAGAAGGTGGAAACTGCAACAAAAAAACTTAATTTGTAGACACGTCGCGCGGAAGCAGGAAATTACAAAGCTTTTGCAAAGCTAACGGAACTACAAAAAAAAATTATATCGTAAATTCATTGTCGGATGAGATTTCAGTGGCTTTCAAGAAACACCTGCTAGGACTGGAGGTCCTGCAAGAGGCAAATCTAAAGGAATACTTTCCCCCATCCACAGTAACAAAGCGTGGATAAGGTATCCATTTACAACGGACGTATGTTGAGTCAGTAATTGAACTATCGTGTGATAAAGCACTCAAAGACATATTAGAAAAAATATCACTGATAGATTTTTGGCTGTTTTGCCGCCACGAGTAGGTACCCAGTTTTAGCAGAAAAAGCGATAACATTTCTAATTCCTTTTGTTACGACCTATACGTGTGAGGTAGGGTTTTTAACACTGCTTTTCCTTAAAAATAAATATAGGAACCATTTGGAAGTCGAACCGGATCTGAGGATAAAATTAACATCTCTTTCTCATTAATATTTTCTCTAATTTCTCATTAATTTTTCTCATTTCTCATATTTTTCTCTAATTTCTCATTAATATTTGATTATTATTTTGTTTTATTAGATTTGTGTTTGAGCAAATGATTCTTTATTAACCTTCGGATGGCCAAGGGGGTACATTTGGACCCCAGTGCATGTTTTTATTTAATAAATTCAGAAATATTTTCAATTTTAAACTCATTATTTTTTCAAAATCAATGGGAAAGTCCCCGTAGCTGGCTGTATACCATAGTTAAAAAACCATACAGAAGTAAAAACTTCTTTTGTATATTGGTATAAAAAGTTTTATTAAAAAACATAAAAGTCCTCCAAAAGGATTTGCAAAACGTTTTCAATCTGAATCAGATCATCCTCAGTGCCTAGAACGAAGTATTTCCACGTTACAATATATGCAAAAGGTTAAAATTGTGACTAGGTTAAAGAAAAATGTGGCAATACTTACGTTCTGCTTCGTAAAAGAAACTAGCTTTTCAAAAACTTTTCAAAAAGTTGCTAGTTTCTTTTACGAAGCAGAACGTAAGTATTGCCACATTTTTCTTTAATCTAGTCACAATTTTAACCTTCTGCATTCATTGTAACGTGGAAATACTTCGTTCTAGGCACTGAGGATGATCTGATTCAGATTGAAAACGTTTTGCAAATCCTTTTGGAGGACTTTTATGTTTTTTAATAAAACTTTTCATACCAATATACAAAAGAAGTTTTTACTTCTGTATGGTTCATTATTTTATATATATTTTATATACCCTCATATTTTTTTTTCGTAAAATTCCCTATATTTTACGAAAAAAAAAAAAATTCTGAATTTGGAGTCAAAGACGAACTCCCTTGGCTTTCCATATTCCAATTTAATATTAAGTAAATACCGTCTATTATGTGGAATTGTATGTAAGAAACATTTCAAGATTGAAAAAGTATTGTTTGTCAAACCTGTGGCGACGTAATTAGTGTATATTTTAAAATTTCTTTAGTTCTAAGTTCAGAATGATGATTCCTGTTTTTGTTCTGTTGTAATTAAAAATATGCTTTACTAATGTTTATTTATAATTTCTTGATACAATAGTAACATTAAAATTACGAATACATTATTACATTTCTTAAAACAACTTCAATTTTTTGTCAATTGTCATTTTTGACTTGGGGTCATTTTTTACCCCCGTTGGTCATCCGTGTAACAAAAAAAGGTTGGTCATCGGAAGGTTAAAATATATAAAACTGTAATAAATATTTAAATATGTTTTCTTGTACACACACCAGGCTATGCCTATGGTATTGTTGCCTTAATAAAAATATGGGTATCTGCCTGCTGTAATTTAAGAATATCTATTTTTTATTGGAATATATATTTTATTAGAATGTCTATTCTACTAGAATAAGTAGTTTAACTTTGTTCGATCTCTTATTATATTTTGAACCTTATAATATAGATATAAGAAATACATTATATTTTTTTTTGTTTCAGTGTAGATAAGCATCCGGAATATCCATTTCATGATAGTCTTTAGAAATATATTTTATTGTAATCAATAAATAATTGCATACTCTTTGTTTACTATTTTATTACTAAAATGAGATACAAAACTATACATTGTGACGTTGAATAAAAAACAAATTAGTTATTTTAATTAAGTAATCAGTTGATTATTTTTACAAACGTGGATTTTATTGTAAGTCACCTATTATCGCAGTGTTCGACCAATTATTTCTGATCACTTTACATAGTTGCTAGAATGGGACCACCTCAGTGGCGGATTCAAGTGGGGTGTCATGGGGCTCATGATCCACCCCAGATGAAAATAAATATTAATTCAATAATTCTAAATAAGAAAAACCGAGAGCTGTCAAGCAACAAAAATTAGGCAAATCCAAAAAATAATTGAAACCCCACTTATCCTAGTGACATATCCTTAGACTAACTGACCTTGCATCAGAGAAAAGTAATTAAATTACCCTCAAGATCCATGACCCCCAAAAAATTCTTGGTACGCCACTGGACCACCTACTTAAGCCAGCATTGCTTCTGAATGAGATCCGTAGACCGTAGATCATTCAACAAGCTGCCTATCGCAGAATTCAAGCGTTTTTTAGAAAAAGTAAAAAAAAATAACCAATTACACTACAGTTGACAAAGCTTTTGGAATTACTTTATGTTTGCGTTTACGTCTTCATTTACATCACAAAAGGTAAAAGTAAATTAATTAAACAATATATATTTAAAACGACTTTTACAAAACTAAAATAGGATAAGAAAAAGTTCGAATTTAATTAGTAATGATTAAAGGACATCAAATTAAGAAAAATAATATGTTTTAAAATACTGTGCAAAAGACAAGCTTATTTATCAAATATCATCTAAAATTCGCAGAATAAGCGTTAATATATTTATGTTTCTCGAGGAAACATTCCAGCCAAATAAAGGTGATATCAGACTTCAATGGGAAAATGTCACACAGGAAGAAGGTAAAATTAAACTGGTCATTCCAAAAGAAGTGACCGACGAAATTAAATCAAACATAAATTCCAGGAAAGCACCTGGGTTTGATTTAATTACTGGGCAAATCTATGACAAAAACTTATGACAAAGCTTCTAGAGAATTAAAAGAGCTTATAAACAATATAAAGAATGCATCATTTAATAAATACTCAGAATATCTGACGAGTACAGAAGATACAGACTATTCGTCATAGAAAGCGATTAAGAACTTGAAAAGTCAAAATGAGCAAATTCCACCAATTCGTAAAAGAGACCGAACATGGGCACGCACTGCTGAGGAAAAAGCAAATACCTTCCGAGAATATCTGGAGGAAGTTTTTTTCAGCCTCTTCCATCGAAAATACTCCTGAAATAGAAGCTAAGATCAAAGAAACTGTTGAAGCTCCACATCAAATGTCCCAAATTTCAAAACTCTTCAAAGTCAAAGAGATACATGAGACAACCAGAAGAAACTTGATCAGGGTTTGATCTGATCTTAGTAGAGAATTCCCAAGAAAAAGGCTCGTGCTAGTAACAACAATACTCAACGCACTGCTATGGTTAAGACACTTTTCTGCTCAGTGGAAAGCTGTCGATCTTATACTTATTCCGAAACCTGGAAAACCTATAAATGAAGTAATTTCATATAGACCAATCAGCCTGCTGCCATTCTATAGTATTGTTACGCGAATTGTCTTTTTACGCGGTTGACTCTACTATTTTATTTATTTATATTTTTAGGCACTAATTTAAATAAAGGAAGACTTACTTATATTATTTTATTTACATCGCTTATTTATTTAATAATTACAAATAACACCAACTAACACATCTAATTTATTTACAACTCAAATTTATGATTTAATTAACTAAACATACTTCCGATAACTAATAAATACATTTCACTAAATCCGATTCGAATACAATTATATCACGGGTTGCGGCTCGTTCATTGACTGACTGGCTGCTGCTTAAAAATCATCCGCTTATATAGATACGGCTCTGCTTCGAGAACATTTGGAAGGCCTAAGGCAGGTCTCCGCCTATCATCGGGAAACTTCTGGATTAGCGGAGACATTACTCGTCGATGACGTGTCGCTGTTGTTTGTTTACCGGCCTCAGTTAGAAATTCGTCACATTGCCCCCTCCTTAAAAGATGGTTCCTCCTGGAACCTTGTCAGGACTGGAACTAAATGCTGGTATCGGCAACTGGACCCTCTTTTACAACTCCCAGTTGTATAAAAGTGGCAGGGGACGGTCTTCTCTCCGCACCAGTAACTATGCGGATTGCAACATTCTAACACCTGGACCTCGGTGTCTTGGAAAATTTCTTCTACCATATTTCGGATAACTCTCCAGTCTAATTGGCTGCATTCTAACTTTGGCATGGCTAACTTTTGCACGTCGGACTCCAACACGTGCTCTCTCAATTGAATTAATGCATCCCATACATCTTGGTAGGTAGGTTGGTCACGGACAGTGTCTTTTGTTACCAGATAGAATAGGTAACGTGATGCATCTTGGAGTTTCAATGCTTTGCCAGGAGCTGGCAGTTGGCATTGAAGTTCTGCAACTCGACCAAACTTCCTTCGGAAGGCGGATGCCAACCCTCGTGCGTCTTTGATACTGACCGGGATGGTATGGGCCAGCGAATAGTCATCGGGAAATGCGAGAAGATCTCGATTTTCTTCAGTGGTAACACCATGTCTTGCTTTACCGGTACCTCCGTAGGCACCCATGAACTCTTCAAACGTGAGGTCAGGCATCTCTCGAACTTGGTTTACTTCCACTTCTTCATCTACGTCGTGGTCTCCCTCGTACGGCGCCAACCGGTTATGGTGGACTATCATCGGCTTTCCCCTAGGAATCTTGCTTATTCGGTAGATAACGTCCTTAATTTTCTTGACAATGAGGTACGGACCTTCCCAGAACTGCTGCAACTTGGGAGAACAACCTGTTCGCTTCTTTGGATTATAAAGCCAGACTTTGTCGTTCTCTTTGAAACATCCCCTCTCGGCTTGGGTATCGTATCGTTTCTTCATTCGGTCGCTAGCGATCTGAAGATTAGAACGGACCAACTCATGTATATCGTCCATTCTTCTTCGTAATTCATTCACGTAATCCTCACCAGCAACATCTTCTCCAGGTCGACATCCAAACTCTAGATCACAGGGTAGACGCATCTCACGTCCAAATAGGACTTTTGCTGGTGTTTGGCCAGTTGATTCATTAACAGCAGATCTATATGCCATTGCGAAGAATGGAAGGTACTGGTCCCAGTCTCGTTGATGATTGGACACCATCTTTGTCAACGATTGCATTAGACTTCAAGAAAATTTAAATAAAATCAGTATATGGTGTGACACTAATTGTTTGCAGCTAAATGCGTCTAAATGTAATGTTATGTCTTTTTCTAGAAGCCCTTCTCCAACACACTACGATTATCATATACATAATACTTCCATTTGTCGCCCCAGCTCTGTTAAGGACCTGGGGGTCATATTTGACTGCAGACTATCATTTGTTCCACACATCACTAATATCGTTGCGGGTGCGTTTAGTACTCTAGGTTTCATTTTACGAAATGCGAAAGAACTTACCGATATTGACACTTGCAAAATTTATATTCATCTCTTGTTCTCCCCAAACTCGATTATGCATCGATAGTTTAGTCTCCAATTTATCAAAATCACACAACTGTTTTGGAATCAGTACAGAGGCGGTTTTTAAAAAGTATGCACTTTAAATCCACTGGCATTTATCCTGCTAGGGGATTTTCTGAAGAGCTACTTCTCGATAAATTTAAGATGCAAAGTCTTCAGCGTCGTAGAATAACTCAATCTTTATGCTTTTTATTTAAAATTATTAACAATCAAGTAAATACTCCTGAGTTATTGCAACTTCTTAATCTCCACGTACCACGTGTTGCTTCTCGTACTTCACAAACGTTTTATGTTAACAGAGCCAGATCAAATATTTTGGTGCAGTCACCTCTAGTACAAATGCAAGCTCACTACAATGCGAACTCTGATCTCTTTGACATCTTCAATTCTAATTTACGCATCATTAAGAATACTGCTAACGATATTAGGTTGCAACCAGTCACTTTTTAGCATCTTGCTGTTATATTATATATTTATTCTGTATTTTTGTATTTAATTGTTTTACATACTATGTATTTTCTGTTTTTCTTTAATTACTTTATAAGTTTTTTTTCGTCGTTGTTCGTATGTGAGTGTGTTTTTCTCATTTTGAGTTTTTTCACACACTTACATATAAACGGCGTTTATGTAGTCTATGTATTTTATACTGTTTTGTTGTTATGTTTATGATCTGTAAACGGTAAATTTACTAATACGCTTAATACACTAACCCAGATTGTAATTGGTCCAGTACTGTTATTTGGGTACTAAATAAATAAAAAAAAAAAAAAAATACTTGCCGACTGTCCTATTCATACGCTCCACCATTCCATCCGATTGCGGGTGATAGGCCGTGGTTCTTGTCTTCTTCATGCCTAGTTTATCACAGATTCCTCGAAATAGATCGCTCTCAAAGTTCCTTCCTTGGTCACTATGGATCTTCAGAGGTACTCCAAATCGGCTGATGCAGTCTTTGATTAACACATCTGCAATAGTGGCGGCCTTCTGGTCTGGAATTGCGTAGATCTCCACCCACTTCGTGAAGTAATTCATTACCACCAACATGTATTTGCATCCATTGTCACTTTCTGGAAATGGCCCGGCAATATCCAAAGCTATTCTTTCAAACGGACTTCCAACATTGTACTGTTTCATAGGAGCCTTTCTTTTCCGGTAGGGCCCGTTACTTGTAGCACAGGTAGTACATTTCTTACACCAGTCCTTCACATCGTCGGAACTATTCATCCAATAAAATCGTTCCCGAATTCTCTGAAGGGTCTTCTTTACACCAAAATGCCCTCCTGATGGACTGTCGTGTAACTGACGAAGTACTTCGGCTACTCTGCTCTTTGGAATCACCAACTGTGTTCTCCTCACCGAACCATCATCATTTTCTATTACTCGTTTAAACAAGCTGTCTTCCAAGATAAATGAGTCCCACTGGGCCCAATACGTCTTAACTACTGAGCCTAGGCTTGATATTTCTTGCCAAGATGGTCGACGATTTTCTTCTTTCCATTTTCGAATCTTCTGTAAAACTGGATCTTTTTCTTGTTCTTCCTTGATCTTGGTAGGCGTCCACTCGTCGTTGACCACTGTTGTTCTTAGTACTGCTGCTTCCTTTGATTCTGTTTTGTTGCAATGGGAACATTCTGCTGGACACGGTCTTCTAGATAGAGAATCAGCGTTCCTGTGGCTAACTCCGGCCCGATGCTCGATCTTGGAATCATATTCTTGAAGTCGTTCAATCCATCTGGCTATCTGACCCTCTGGATTCTTAAACTGCATTAACCACTTAAGGGCGGCATGGTCGGTTCGGATTAGAAACTTCCTTCCGTAGAGGTATTGATAGAAGTGTTCCACTGATTTTACTACTGCTAGAAGTTCTCTTCTCGTGACGCAATAATTTCGTTCAGGTTTTGAAAGCACTTTACTAAAATATCCAAGGACTCGTTCCTGTCCTCCTTGGATCTGCGACAGCACTCCTCCAATTCTCACATTGCTTGCATCCGTATCTAAGATGAACTCTCCTTCTGGCAGTGGATACCCTAATATTGGCGCTGTAATTAAATGCCTCTTCAAAGTTTCAAAGGCCGTTTGGCAGTCTCCATCCCAGCAATAATCCCTTGCTTCCTCTGTAAGTCGCGTTAATGGCTTAGCGATATCTGCAAACTTCTTAATGAATCTCCGGTATTAAGTACATAGTCCCAGAAAACTTCTCACTTGATGTTTATCAGTTGGTTCCGGCCATTCCTTAATGGAATCGATTTTTCCTTTGTCCACGGCCACTCCTTCTTTGCTGAATATATGGCCTAGATAATTGACTTTACTTTGAAATAGCTGGCATTTCTTGGGGTTTAACATTAACTGGGCAGCTTTAAGTCGATTTAAAACGTCTTCTGAATTCTTCAGGTGGTCTTCAAACGTCTCCCCCAAAACGATTATGTCGTCTAAATACACCAGGCACGTCTTCCAAGATAACCCTCTCAACACATTTTCCATAAGCCTCTCAAATGTCGCAGGAGCATTACAGAGTCCGAACGGCGTAACGTTGAATTCCCATAATCCAGATGCTGTCGTAAAGGCCGTCTTCTCCTTGTCCACTGGATCCATTTCTACCTGCCAATATCCAGACTTCAAGTCCAACGTAGAAAACAATTTACTTCCAGCCAGTGTCCAACGTGTCGTCGATCCGAGGTAGGGGATAAGTATCTTTCTTGGTAACATTGTTCAACAAACGGTAGTCCACACAGAATCTCGTAGTTCCATCTTTCTTCTTGACCAGGACCACCGGAGAGACCCATGGGCTCGTAGAAGACTCTATCACCCCGTCTTTCTTCATTTCTTGAACAATCCTTTCAGCTTCCTCTCTCTTTGCCTGTGGTAATCGTCGAGCTGTTTGACGAATTGGCCTAGCGGTACCAGTGTCAATTTTATGTTTGACAACTGTCGTTCTTCCTGTCTTTCCTCCTTTCGGTACGAATATGTCACGATATTGCCGAAGAAATTCCCTTAATTTCCTTTTTTCCACTTGGTTTAGAGACTGGCCTGCAACTGCAACCATTTGGTCGAACTTGTTGTTGGAATTATCTGATGTTGTCGTCTGACGGATTATGGACGTCACGGGTACACAAGTTCCTACTTTTGTCTCCTTCTTGATGGTCACTGGGTAGTCATTGACATTAATCAATCTCACGGGAATTTCTTTAGCAGAAGTAACCAATTCCTTTCCAATTATGATTCCTCGGCCAACCTCCTCGTCGTGGTTCCATGGCTCCATCATAACAGGCGTTCCTTCTTCTACAATTCCCTGTAGCCGCGCTACGATGATCGTTTCACTCCTCGCAGGCACAACTGTATCTTCTTTAATGGCTGTTAGCACAGTGCTGTCATCATGTGGATGAAGAAACACCTCCTCGTTGCCAACTTTGATTACCCTATTCTTAAAATCCAATTGAAATCCATGCAAATTCATTACGTCCATTCCTAATATAACATCTTCTTCGATGTCTGCAACTATGACAGTATGGACGAACTTTTCTGCTCCGATCCCCAATTGTATCTGGATTTCTCCGTGGATGTTGGCATTTTCACCTGTGGCAGTCCGCAGTCGCAACCTCGTTGGTAAGAGCTTCTTATGACTGTTTATAACTGACGGTCGTATAATGGTCCTGGTCGCTCCGGTATCCACCAACAATGTACACTTTTTGCCATTTATTTCTCCATCCACATATACACTATCTTCACGACATTTCAAAGAAGCTATTAGTATGAGAGGGTCTTTGGAAAAGTTGCGGGTCGAAGCTGCCCCCCTAAGGCCGACCCGTTCTAGTTTTCCTGCTGGTGAGTCTCTTGACTGTTATTGTACCTAGGGTACTTACATGAACTCCGTACGTGTCCCATTTCCCCACAATTCCAGCACCTTATGGTCTTTGTTTTCTTGTATGAAATGCCCTTTATCATATTGACAATCTGGTCCAGTTTGTCTTCATCCTCTTCCTCTTTCACAGTCCTAACTTTACTGTACCCGCCAGAGGCCTGGGTAGCTGATTCGTATTCGAGGGCGGCAGACAAGACATCAACCAGCGTCTTGTGACGAGCTAATCGCAGTGTTCTTTGCATTTCATGATCACGAAGGCCATCAATGAATGTTTGAACAGACAACTTTTCCATCATGTCTTCGGGAGCTGTTGGATATGCATATCGTACCAACCTGGCAATATCGACCTCGTATTCTTGAAGAGCTTCATCTTTCTTTTGTCTTCGATTTTTAAACTGCGACTGATAGACATGCTCTAAATGTTCGTGTCCGTATCGCATATTCAGTCTCTTTTTAAGCTGCTCGAAGTCATCTGTCTCCTCTACGGCTATGGTCTGGAGGACATCCAAAGCGTCGCCTCGAAGAGCAATAGTGAGGTTTACAGCTTTTTCTTTTTCGGACCAACCGTTCGCTCTGGCCGCCGATTCGAACTGTTTCATGTAGTTGTTCCATGATGACTTTCCGTCGAAATTTGGCACCTTAACACTAGCAAGACTCACACTCCCTTCAACTATCGACTGTGGCTCCAATTTGTATTTGGTTTCATCATTTTTAATGTCTGTTAAGATGGGTTCCATACCTTTGTCTACTTTTTCCGTTTCCTGCATTTTCTTTTCTATTTCCTTGATCTTTTCTTCAAAAGTAGATTTTATGGACGATATCTTGTCGTCAAAATCCGAAGTGACTTTAGAGATTTCGTTAGTCATCTTGTTTTCAAGGGATGAAATATCACCCGAAACTTTCGAAACTTTGTTCTCTAACGATATAATGTCTGTAGAAACTTTCAAAACATCCGAGGAAACTTGGGAGATTTCACTAGAAACTTTGTTCTCTAACGACGTAATGTCTGTCGAAACTTTGTTCTCTAGCGATGTAATGTCTGTCGAAACCTTCGAAATCGACGAGATCACAGCAGCATGCTTGTCTTCAAACAAATAGGTTTCTGGATCTTTACCCTCTTCCTGAAGAGCGTTGTTTAGACGTTCGACCAGATCAGCCTTTTTCCCAGTAGAACTCAGATCCCTTTCTTCCAATTCAAGTCTCAGGTCTGCAATTTTTAGCTTACACAAGGTAGACATGATCACACACTTTATTTATTACGATTTATATTTTATTTATTTTTAAAGGTACCACACTGTATTTATGTTGATTTATCCACTTCTGATACCACTGTTACGCGAATTGTCTTTTTACGCGGTTGACTCTACTATTTTATTTATTTATATTTTTAGGCACTAATTTAAATAAAGGAAGACTTACTTATATTATTTTATTTACATCGCTTATTTATTTAATAATTACAAATAACACCAACTAACACATCTAATTTATTTACAACTCAAATTTATGATTTAATTAACTAAACATACTTCCGATAACTAATAAATACATTTCACTAAATCCGATTCGAATACAATTATATCACGCGTCGCGGCTCGTTCATTGACTGACTGACTGCTGCTTAAAAATCATCCGCTTATATAGATACGGCTCTGCTTCGAGAACATTTGGAAGGCCTGAGGCAGGTCTCCGCCTATCATCGGGAAACTTCTGGATTAGCGGAGACATTACTCGTCGATGACGTGTCGCTGTTGTTTGTTGACTGCTAGGGGCAGGACCGGCCTCAGTTAGAAATTCGTCACAGTATCCTCCTCTATTTATAGTAGTTGTTATGTAATGGTATATATATTGTTGTGATCTGCTTCTTATTTATTTTATATTAATTATTATTTATTTGATTAATTATTTAATTGTCGCAAATCATACATCAAAATTGAATAAAAAATCTCAGGGTGCTTTTTTATACTATTAAAAAAAATCCAAATTATCTCACGTTGTACTTATCTTCTCTCGTAGGTTCAGTATCTCTGCGTTGATCCTAATCGGGATAAAATAGGGAAAAGAAATAAAGCAAAATATTAAAAAATAAAAATACAGAATTGTCTTTTATTTATCGAATTAATACTCTGAAAACTATCGAATCTAAAACCTGTGGACACAGATGTCCGAATGAAATATATACCACTTAAAATTATTATCTTTACAAAAAAACAATTTATCGGTTTGTTCCCGATGACTTTGGTAAAACAAATTAAACCAAACAAATTTATGTCTTCGCAAGGTTACCTATATTTACTATTTATATTTTGAAATATTGGAACTTTAATTCATATGCTTTTTACTCAAAAATTTATTTCCCGAACATAAAAATCTCTTTCACATAAATTGACTGACCTTTTGCTTCCCTCACTCGGATGTCTTCTCGTGACCCCAAACAGCTCTCCCTCGTTGATTATGTTAAAGGCTACTCATCAAAGCCTCTCTCCGTTGTCCAGCTTCAAAACTGTCAGCATACCAGCACTAATTCTCCAACAAACCGTGTTTCTTTGACACGTTCTCGATTCAAACAACTCCAAAAATTCTCTGCTCTCCTTCTCACAATACTACAGAATCAAAGAGGTATTTCGTCTCGATTTGATCTGTCGCTCGTTCCACTTTTCAACACTATTCTCCACTATCAACCAACCACTGATATATGCTAACTATCTACTCCACTTAACACGTCGAAAACCGCTTCTTCTCGCTGCCAACAACATAATGCATAATTTTTCAACCTCTCTCAATCATCCAATCCATCTTTTCCCCTTCCACATTCCAAGAATCAGAACATTGACTTTTCCATTTGACAAACAAACAGTCACCCTCAAATTTGTTCCGACAATCCTAATTACTTTCGGAGAAACTCTCCCACATATACTCGTATTGAAATGAAGATATTAAAATTCCAACTTCCTTTTCAATTATCAATTTCGAGAAATTATACAGTAAACAATTTTTTTCCATTTTAAATCTAAATACAAAGTTCTTTTCACTTTAATTGTTCACAAAAGTCTTTAATGGTTCCTCGGAAAACTCGTTAAAAGTGAAATCTATTTACATCCTAACTAAATTCTAATAAATTTTAAAACAGCTCAATATACAGGGTGTATCAAATTTATGTGCCCGCGTTATTAAAAAAAATTTAATTTATTTTTTTATTTTGCTTTTGATTGATAAAATGCAAACACAATAATATATGTAGTTATGTCAGTTCATATTTTATTAGTAGTCAAAATATATTTATCGAAATGCCCTACTTATTCAATTTGAAGATATAATAAATTGGCGACGAGGTAAATCATTGAATAACCAGATTTTTAAATTACATATCAAACATGGATCCAGATCAATTTAAACAATTTATGATGGTAAACCAGGAAACTTTAGATCAACTCAACTGCATAAAAGTTTAGCAAGTACTTCAAATTCAAATAATACTAATCATTTTTTAATTTGAGAACTAATTAATCATAATTTAATTAGAGAACGTCTTCTGGAATCCAATGAAAAATCATTTGAAAAATTGGAAGAAAAGAAAAATCTTAGAATCTTCAATTATCGACAGAAAAGAATTTTCGTCAAGTAACAATTCTTTAAATATCAACCAAATCAGTCAATCTAAACAGAGATCAAATTCAACGTTTCATATTAGGAAGCGATAGGTCAAGAATCAATTTTTAAGAATTGGGTATAGACAATCGATGCCTATGATGTGGTAAACAACATCTTGTTAAAAACTGTAAAATCCATCCTAACCGACTTCAGTGCAAAGGTTGTAAAAATTATGGTCACGTCATTTCAGTCTGTATTTCAACGCTTTTAGCAAACAAAGATAAAACTAACTCGACCCATCATCTAATTAATGAATATCAACCATCAACCAACGAAACAGAACCAGAGGATACTTTTGGTATTAATAAAATTGTAGATATTTAAGAAAATCAATCTTACACGGATGTTCAAAAGTTTTATGTGACAGTCCTTATTAAAAACAAACCGGCAACATTTGAAGTTGATTCTGGAGCAGGATTTACACTCATCTCAGAATCAAAATTTAACGAACTAGATCTTGATTTACCACTTCAAAAATCCGATATTACCTTTATATCATATACAAGAAACGTATTTTATCCCCTGGGGAAAGCAAAAACATCAATACAATATCAAAATAAAATTTCAACAGAAGAATTTTACGTAGTTCCTGATGAATTAGACTCCTTATTAGGGCGTGTATGGATAAGACATTTAAACATTAACCTTCAACTGGTACAATATGTACAATAATATTAAATGGAGGCGGAAAGTAAACGTGACGACGTCTATTGGGAATGGTGGTTAAAAGTTAAAATAATGGGAGGTGTATGGAATGGGTATGGGAAATAAACGGAACGTATAGTGAGAATCGAATTTTAATGGGAGGTGTACGGAACGGGTTAGACAAGGAGAAAATGGCGCCTTCGTTGGAAAAAATCTTCCCATGAGATTCTATTGCATAATCGCATTTGTGAGATACCCCAGAATAAGGTTCAAGAAGTAGCCCACACGAAAAGTGGTCCTTTGTTTCAACAATTTTTTTTAAACAAATTGGATAAATTAATATTTTCGGCTCGGACAAATTGTTTTTAGGTTTTTTGGACCATTCTGAACAAAAAAGGTCTCTTCAAATTTTTCTCGATCATTTTGGAGTTATAAGCAATTTAAAATTGAAAAAAAAACGAAAAATGGCGATTTTCAAGGCCCAAAAGCACCAATAAAAAATATTATTTTTGAGGTTACCAAGTGCCTAAATTGAAGATCAAACTTTCTTGTATTCGTTCATGATGAGTATTTTCGGCTTATTTTATTTTAAACTATTGTTTTTTAATTGTTAATGCAGCGCTATGACAGGGCGGGCGCACGGGCTGTCGCGCGTCTGGACTATAATAATATTATTATGTAGCTCGGACGTTCTCGGCACTTTTTATACTACTTGTTAAATATACATACGTTTTTGGTAACCATGCTTTTTAGTTTCTATAAATCAATATGATTTTTTGATTTTTATTATAATTTTTGAAGGTATAAATAACAATTAGAAAATTAATAAAGCATTCGAAATTTTACAAATTTGTAGCAAAATAATTTTTTTTAGTTTTTATCATTGAGATCTAAAATTTTTTAAGATTAAAATTTTAAAGTATAATTTGAATGCAAAATCGCCGATATCAGAAATAGAGTACCTACCTACTAAATTATTTACCTAATTATAGTTTACTAATATATCGCTGACCTGCATTAAACCTGTACGATGCAACAGGTACCTGCTTGTATTTTGCGGTGTATATGAATCAACTCGATTTATTAATCAGTTCAAATGGCGCGTTTAAGTCAAATGACACCCTAGGCAATTCTCTAGTAGCCGCGCTTCAAACATGTACCATTTTTGCGAAAAAAAAAATGTAAGCAGAATTTTTTATTTAACCCAGATATTACTACCGTCCTTTTAAAAGGCAGTGTAAATTATGCGTAATTTAGGTTAGTACAGCTACCAACTGATAGATGGCTCTAGATGGAGTGTTTTCAAGAGCCAGCATTCGACAAGTTTTAACGATTTTAGTGCGCGCACATGCTGTAATTGTGAGGTTATCTGTGTAAATTGCCAGGTTTTGGACTACAAAATGGATGCTTATAATTGGAGGTAAGTCTAGAATTAAAAAACTGTTATTTCACGGCATTGGCATGTGGATTATTGTATAATAGGGACTTATGTACGTATATTCTTGGCTCGAATAGTTGTCACGTTGTTTCAAAGGCTCGCCGCTTGGGATTTCATTTTGTTCTTTTAAAAGGACGGTAGTAATTAGTACTACCAACGTGCGTATTGTTTCAGGAGGCCCCTCAAATTGCATGAGCTATTAGAAGAGCTTGATTCTGATGAAATCCCAGTCCCTCCAGATGGTTTGATCATATTTCCCCCAGAAAATGCCAATGATGATGTCACCGATTGCGACTCCGGCGATGAAGAACTAACTACAATAAATAATTTACCGGGTAGTCAGTTGAGAAACGAAGTTAGATCTTGTTTTTGACAACGCGACTGAATTACCACAAGATTCTGTGAATTCCAGCCTACCAGAAGAAGATTCGGATGATGACAATGTACCATTGGCTTTGTTTCTTTCCAAGGAAAAGCTGCCCCATCAATTAGAGAAGAGAATATCTGCACACTGGATTCAAGGAGACTTGTATCAACACCCTGATTGTACTTACTGGAAAACTCAATTTGGACCGAAAATGACTCAGTCGCCGATGGAAATTTTCAATTTGTTTTTTGATGATGAAGTCATCAATTTGGTTACCGAATACACTAACATCTACGCAGGACAAAGAAATCTTTTGAACGACATTACTCAAAATGAGATTCGATGTTTTATAGGCGTTCTTGTATTGAGTGGTTATGTGGTTGTGCCGAAAAGGTACATGTACTGGGAAAATCGTGACGATTCGCACAACGCAATGGTGGTAGCTGCTATATCTAGGGATAGATTTTCCCACATAATGAAAGTTTTGCATGTTTGCAATAACTTGTCATTAGATAAATTTGATAGATTTACCAAGATGCGACCCCTGTTCGACGTAATAAACAAAAAATTTATACAATTTTCCCCTTTAGAACAACATCACAGCATAGATGAGGCAATGGTTCCGTATTTTGGTCGCCATCCCACAAAACAATTCATCAGGGGAAAACCAATCCGTTGGGGGTACAAAATGTGGGTAGAAGCCCTTCGTCGGGGATACATAGTTTGGTTTTCTCCTTACCAAGGTAATTCCACTACAATACCTGAACAATATAAAGTCCTTGGATTGGGTGCATCAGTAGTTCTATCCTATGCAGACAGATTGAATGAAGTATGGCCTCAAAGGCGATTCCATCTTATTTTTGATAATTATTTTACTTCTATTCATTTACTGCATGAGCTAAAACAAAGAGGCATATTTGGTACAGGCACTAGCAGAGTATGGGCCGGTTGGTCGTGGGAAAATTTTGCCGGCCGTGGGAAAGTGCGGCATCCTTTGATGTTTGCCGCCAGAAAGCCACGCCCACCGACCATAGCCACGCCCACCGACCAATGAGAACGAAGCCCCGCCCACCCGAAGCATCACCCATGGACCAATGAGATCAAAGTCCAGCCTACCGACCAATGAGAACGAAGCTACGTCACGAAGCCCCAAGATGGCCACCTGTTCTTCCTCTTTTCGTTTGTCATGCTGTCAATTCTTCTTCTTCTTTTCGGTTGTCAATTCTTCTTCTTTTTCGCTTATCAATTATTAGTCCTGTCGTATTGTTACAGATCTTCTTCTTCTTATCTGTCGAATGACACAAAGTTCTTGCTGATCTGCCAAAATGTTGTCTGTCACGTGAGACATAAAAATATTGCCAAAAGGGCATTACAGCATATCTCCGTTGCTATTGGTCCGATTTTGACGTAAGAGGGCTCGTTGGAAAGCGGAGGGGGTAACGAATAAGTTGAGACAAAAAACAAAGATGGCGACATTGCCAAAACGGCATTACAGCATATCTTCTTTGCTAATGATCCGATTTTGACGTATGGGGTGTCAAATGAAAGCGGTGGCGACACAGAAGCCAACTGTCAATTCTTCTTCTGTCAACGTTCAACATTAACTATCAATTCTTCTTCTTCTTTTCCGTATAGTGCCGAACAGAAAGTGACGCGAATGACGTGACGTGAATAACGTGACGCGAATAACGTGACGCGAATGACGTGACGTGACGTGAATAACGTGACGCGAATAACGTGACGCGAATAACGTGACGCGAATGACGTGACGTGACGTGAATAACGTGACATTTGAACGTGAATGATGTGACATTTACGTGACATTGATCAACAATGACCAGAGGGTTGTAAGAACTCATCGCTTATCTCAAGATCTCTTCTTCTTCGTGCCCGAAGAAGTGATCAACAATGACCAGAGGGTGTAAGAACGTTGTCACCTGCTTTTACCTGTGTGTCACCTGTATACCTGTATGACGCAAACCTATTGTCACCTGTGTGTCACCTGGATACCTGTGTGTGTGTCACCTGTATACCTGTATGACGCAATGATTGCATGAAGAAGTGATCAACAACAACAATGACCAGAGGCTTGTAAGAAGTTTTCTTCTTCTGCTTTCCCGAAAGAGGACCACCATGTACGCTGAGTGCAAAAGTGGTCGCTTATCGCTAGATCTCTTCTTCTTTTCAGTAAAAAAGTATAGGGTGGTCGCCCGGCCTAGCCTAGCCTGGCCTCTTTTACCACCAATTGAGTTTCAAGAATACAGACAACTACACATACACATAGACATTGCCAAAACGGCATTACAGCATATCTTCTGTGCTAATGATCCGATTTTGACGTATGAGGTGCCAAATGAAAGCGGTGGCGACAAAGAAGCCAACTGTCAATTCTTCTTCTTCTTTCCGTTTATCGCAAATTATATACAGGGTGTAGTCAGAAAGTCAAATAAATTCTTCTTCTTTTCAACTGTCACAGTGATTCTTTAAGTTGTTTGTTAAATCGGTTTTCATAGTTCTTTCTGATCTGCCAAAATATTACCTGCCACTTCAGACATGGATGCATTGTCAAAGGAACATTCGGTAGGTATGTAACGACTAAACGACTTAAAGTACAGAGACACACGACTCATCGCTGATAACGTACACGACATAATATAATCATTCTTATGAGATGTCCAAACCATCCCACTCTCATGAATTTTATCAAATACAATGCAACGGTGTTGCAACAAAACAAACATTCAAATTCGTTTACAGACACACACGCGCGCGCGTGCACACACACACACTTCTCCATCTGACAAGTAGATCAAATCACCTTCTCATATTTCTTGAAGGCTACAACCTGTTCATGACGATCGAACGCCATCAGGTATATCTAAAAAACCAACCAACAAAACAAACACATTATATTCTTTAACTATGTCCAACCCATCCAGCACCTACCTGTCATCGTAGAAAAAAAAGACACTCCTTCAGTCTGCACTATTATTCTGAATATTCATATCATTTTTATGAAAATTACTGAATAAATATTTTCGCATTTCGCAGCCGTCAATTCTTCTTCATTATGTCGAGCCATCGTCATTTCTTCTTTTCGTTTGTCACGTCAACTTCCTCTTTGCGATCTGTCAATTCTTCTGTTCCGCAGCAACCAATTCTTCTTCATTGTATTGCGCCATCGTCTTCTTTTTGATCAACCCCCGTATATACAATTACTAATTTTTTCATACAGTACAATAATTCACACGAAAATTCAAATCTGGATTTCTAAAATCTTTTATTTTATAATGTTTATTTCACTAGTAATTTTTGATCAACCTCGTATATATAAGTAGTAATATTTTTCATACATTTCAATTAAAATAGGTGAAATGTAATACCAACATAAATTTATGGTGATGACAAAAGAATAGTGGACATAGAAAAGTGGTGAAGGCATAAAAATTGTGGATATTTATCATAATTTAAGAAAAGCAAATCGACGACAGCATATTTTAGGAGACGTTTCTACTGGAAACATGAAAAAATAGTGTTGATGGTGTACCAAAGATACTACGTAAAAAAGCATCATATCACTCATATTAAAAAAAAAATTAAGCTTTTCAACCAAAAAAAATGCTCAAAAACTTACCGTAATTATACACAATTAACTACACTAACAAAAATCTCAGACAGTTCGAAACAATGAAAAATGGAAACATTTCTTTTTCGTTAAAGCGTAAAACACACGAATGTCCACAATGAAATCCTACGAAAAAATACATTAGGACTACGGCCCTAATAGTTACTGCCTTCAAGGCCGTTTTTTTTTAAATAATTATTTATTTAAAATATCAGAAATGCGAGAGATTAAATTTTATACCTTTCGTTTCTAACGATTACAATGTTATCAGATTGAAATAATAATTAATAAAAATTAATTACATTGAAAAAAATAAATAATATTCACAATTCTGCAGTTTTCGAATCAGATCGGTTATAGTCCAAATGCTGACTCATTGGATTGATGTTATTGTCGCAGGGGGGGTCAAATCAGGTCGGTTATAGTCCAAATGCAGACTCATCGGATTGAGGCTATTGTCGCATGGAGTGCAATGACTTTAAATCGCACGTTTGTTTGATTAATTGTTTAATAGTTGTTTAATTAAAAAGAACACGCGTTTGTAACAGGAGCAACAGTACCCGTAGTAAAAGGCGTACCATCAAACTTGCAAAAACATCAACAATAACGGGAAAAAACTACAAAAAATATGACATTTTGTTTGTTTAAAAATTCTGTTTTTTTGTGTTCTCCTCTAACATAGATGTAGTCGGAGATGTAGAAATGATAAACATGTATACTTTTAGAAAAAAATACAGGGCACAAATGGAAACTGCTAGAAAAGAAAAGTCATTTAAATTTAAGAGTAAATTATACTTAAAAACAAAAAGCTGAACTCTCAAAGATGTGCCACTAGACTAAATGAGTCCTTACGAATTGGCTAAATTTATCTACCAATACAGTTATCCGCACTAATTGATTATTTTACACATGCGGCATTAGCACGGTCAAAGTTAAAAATATTGTTATCTAGACTTGCAACTAACGAATCTAATACAAAAATTTCGAACTTCTACTTACAAAATACGCTAAATACGCTTACCTAGATAAGGATAGGTAGGCAGTCTCCATCACTGAGACGCTAACAGAAGGGCGTAAAGATGTACAGAGACACACTAAGCCAAATAAACACCATCACTGATGCGGTAACAGAACACCAGAGAGGTATGCACAGACACGCTAAGCCAAGCAGACACCACAATTGACACGCTAGCAGAACGCCAGAGAGGTATGCACAGACACGCTAAGCCAAGCAGACACCACAATAATTGACACGCTAGCAGAACGCCAAAGAGGTCAAACTTGGAAAAAAAAATACAAATTAAATGGGGTCAATTCTCTGTTACACATTATACAGCCTAGCTTGGACTGGACTATTCTAAATAAAATTTCAAGGATAATCCCATTCAAAATTGTTTTTGTGTTAGGAAATAAAATACCAAGATGTTACTTAATATTTATTAAAGAAATTATACTATTTCCAGTAATTTTAAGATAGTCTTTCTTTGCAGTTCTGCCGTTTTATTTATACCTAAATTAATTAGTTCAGTAACAATTTTACGTTTCTGAAGCATTTTTTCTGTGTATGATTTTCGTATCGCCATCTCACTTTCAGTTTTGTAAAATTGTCTTCTCTTTTCATTGGCTTCATCTGTTCTTCTAATACCTTCATCACCTCTTTTACACTTGCACTTTGATTTTACGTGTAATTCATGCATTAAAGCATATTTTTCTAAATTGCTAACGCCTCTGCTCGCTAGGGTAGGAATTTCATTGCGTATACTTGAACATAATTTTCCTCTCAAATGTAACCATTCTGATTTAAATATCCTTCTCTCGTAATGAGAGTTAGGTTTACCTAAAAGTCCATCTCCAGCTCGACGAAGAGGTTTTTGACCATCAGTACAGGTAATGTTTCTTAACACACCAACACAATGATCTAAACAAATAATTTTTCTAAATGTAGCTTTGGATGTAATCTTTTCCCTGCATGTTGTATTTTCTTCTTGTAAGCCAACATTGTAGATCCATTTGCAAAGTGAATTAATGATTGGAGATGTTCGTGTGCAGTACTTCTGTCGTCTGCTACTAAATGACAACGGCAAATGGAATATCAATTTTACATTAGGAGCACTTGCTAGAAGAGAAAAATCACTCTCATTTAAGAGTGAATGATACCATTCTCTCGGTAACTCTTCGTAGTCTTTTGCCATATCCGTTGGCAAAAGAGCATTAATGTTGTTGACACTCAACAGAGCCAGATAGTCACTTTTTGACAAAATATACATATATTAACTTTATACTTAATAAAAAAACTGAACTCTCAAAGCTGTCTAACTAGACTAAAAGAGTCCTTACGAAGTCGTTAAGTTTATGTGCCAGTACAGCTTCCCCCAGCCTAAGTGTTTATTTCATATAGGTAAAAAATGGGGGTTACTATACTTTCGACTACCGTGTTTCAACTACCATTCCAAGGTCACAAGCTAATGCTTAGCGCATGCGTAGCTGTGTGTAGTAGAGCGTAGCAGAGCGCTGAGCGCGTTAGCAATTTAGAAAAATATGCTTTAATGCATGAATTACACGTAAAATCAAAGTGCAAGTGTAAAAGAGGTGATGAAGGTATTAGAAGAACAGATGAAGCCAATGAAAAGAGAAGCCAATTTTACAAAACTGAAAGTGAGATGGCGATACGAAAATCATACACAGAAAAAATGCTTCAGAAACGTAAAATTGTTACTGAACTAATTAATCTAGGTATAAATAAAACGGCAGAACTGCAAAGAAAGACTATCTTAAAATTACTGGAAATAGTATAATTTCTTTAATAAATATTAAGTAACATCTTGGTATTTTATTTCCTAACACAAAAACAATTTTGAATGGGATTATCCTTGAAATTTTATTTAGAATAGTCCAGTCCAAGCTAGGCTGTATAATGTGTAACAGAGAATTGACCCCATTTAATTTGTATTTTTTTTTCCAAGTTTGACCTCTTTGGCGTTCTGCTAGCGTGTCAATTATTGTGGTGTCTGCTTGGCTTAGCGTGTCTGTGCATACCTCTCTGGCGTTCTGCTAGCGTGTCAATTGTGGTGTCTGCTTGGCTTAGCGTGTCTGTGCATACCTCTCTGGTGTTCTGTTACCGCATCAGTGATGGTGTTTGGTTGGCTTAGTGTGTCTCTGTACATCTTTACGCCCTTCTGTTAGCGTCTCAGTGATGGAGACTGCCTACCTATCCTTATCTAGGTAAGCGTATTTAGCGTATTTTGTAAGTAGAAGTTCGAAATTTTTGTATTAGATTCGTTAGTCGCAAGTCTAGATAACAATATTTTTAACTTTGACCGTGCTAATGCCGCATGTGTAAAATAATCAATTAGTGCGGATAACTGTATTGGTAGATAAATTTAGCCAATTCGTAAGGACTCATTTAGTCTAGTGGCACATCTTTGAGAGTTCAGCTTTTTGTTTTTAAGTATAATTTACTCTTAAATTTAAATGACTTTTCTTTTCTAGCAGTTTCCATTTGTGCCCTGTATTTTTTTCTAAAAGTATACATGTTTATCATTTCTACATCTCCGACTACATCTATGTTAGAGGAGAACACAAAAAAACAGAATTTTTAAACAAACAAAATGTCATATTTTTTGTAGTTTTTTCCCGTTATTGTTGATGTTTTTGCAAGTTTGATGGTACGCCTTTTACTACGGGTACCGTTGCTCCTGTTACAAACGCGTGTTCTTTTTAATTAAACAACTATTAAACAATTAATCAAACAAACGTGCGATTTAAAGTCATTGCACTCCATGCGACAATAGCCTCAATCCGATGAGTCTGCATTTGGACTATAATCGACCTGATTTGACCCCCCCCTGCGACAATAACATCAATCCAATGAGTCAGCATTTGGACTATAACCGATCTGATTCGAAAACTGCAGAATTGTGAATATTATTTATTTTTTTCAATGTAATTAATTTTTATTAATTATTATTTCAATCTGATAACATTGTAATCGTTAGAAACGAAAGGTATAAAATTTAATCTCTCGCATTTCTGATATTTTAAATAAATAATTATTTAAAAAAAACGGCCTTGAAGGCAGTAACTATTAGGGCCGTAGTCCTAATGTATTTTTTCGTAGGATTTCATTGTGGACATTCGTGTGTTTTACGCTTTAACGAAAAAGAAATGTTTCCATTTTTCATTGTTTCGAACTGTCTGAGATTTTTGTTAGTGTAGTTAATTGTGTATAATTACGGTAAGTTTTTGAGCATTTTTTTTGGTTGAAAAGCTTAATTTTTTTTTAATATGAGTGATATGATGCTTTTTTACGTAGTATCTTTGGTACACCATCAACACTATTTTTTCATGTTTCCAGTAGAAACGTCTCCTAAAATATGCTGTCGTCGATTTGCTTTTCTTAAATTATGATAAATATCCACAATTTTTATGCCTTCACCACTTTTCTATGTCCACTATTCTTTTGTCATCACCATAAATTTATGTTGGTATTACATTTCACCTATTTTAATTGAAATGTATGAAAAATATTACTACTTATATATACGAGGTTGATCAAAAATTACTAGTGAAATAAACATTATAAAATAAAAGATTTTAGAAATCCAGATTTGAATTTTCGTGTGAATTATTGTACTGTATGAAAAAATTAGTAATTGTATATACGGGGGTTGATCAAAAAGAAGACGATGGCGCAATACAATGAAGAAGAATTGGTTGCTGCGGAACAGAAGAATTGACAGATCGCAAAGAGGAAGTTGACGTGACAAACGAAAAGAAGAAATGACGATGGCTCGACATAATGAAGAAGAATTGACGGCTGCGAAATGCGAAAATATTTATTCAGTAATTTTCATAAAAATGATATGAATATTCAGAATAATAGTGCAGACTGAAGGAGTGTCTTTTTTTTTCTACGATGACAGGTAGGTGCTGGATGGGTTGGACATAGTTAAAGAATATAATGTGTTTGTTTTGTTGGTTGGTTTTTTAGATATACCTGATGGCGTTCGATCGTCATGAACAGGTTGTAGCCTTCAAGAAATATGAGAAGGTGATTTGATCTACTTGTCAGATGGAGAAGTGTGTGTGTGCACGCGCGCGCGTGTGTGTCTGTAAACGAATTTGAATGTTTGTTTTCTTGCAACACCGTTGCATTGTATTTGATAAAATTCATGAGAGTGGGATGGTTTGGACATCTCATAAGAATGATTATATTATGTCGTGTACGTTATCAGCGATGAGTCGTGTGTCTCTGTACTTTAAGTCGTTTAGTCGTTACATACCTACCGAATGTTCCTTTGACAATGCATCCATGATCCAGATCAGAAAGAACTATGAAAACCGATTTAACAAACAACTTAAAGAATCACTGTGACAGTTGAAAAGAAGAAGAATTTATTTGACTTTCTGACTACACCCTGTATATAATTTGCGATAAACGGAAAGAAGAAGAAGAATTGACAGTTGGCTTCTTTGTCGCCACCGCTTTCATTTGGCACCTCATACGTCAAAATCGGATCATTAGCACAGAAGATATGCTGTAATGCCGTTTTGGCAATGTCTATGTGTATGTGTAGTTGTCTGTATTCTTGAAACTCAATTGGTGGTAAAAGAGGCCAGGCTAGGCTAGGCCGGGCGACCACCCTATACTTTTTTACTGAAAAGAAGAAGAGATCTAGCGATAAGCGACCACTTTTGCACTCAGCGTACAGGGTGGTCCTCTTTCGGGAAAGCAGAAGAAGAAAACTTCTTACAAGCCTCTGGTCATTGTTGTTGTTGATCACTTCTTCATGCAATCATTGCGTCAAAACCCCTAAACCCCCCACCCCAAAAAAACTGCCCCCAACCCAATCCAAAAACCACAAAAAAAAAAATACAGGTATACAGGTGACACACAGGTAAAAGCAGGTGACAACGTTCTTACACCCTCTGGTCATTGTTGATCACTTCTTCGGGAACGAAGAAGAAGAGATCTTGAGATAAGCGATGAGTTCTTACAACCCTCTGGTCATTGTTGATCAATGTCACGTAAATGTCACATCATTCACGTTCAAATGTCACGTTATTCACGTCACGTCACGTCATTCGCGTCACGTTATTCGCGTCACGTTATTCACGTCACGTCATTCGCGTCACTTTCTGTTAGGCACTATACGGAAAAGAAGAAGAAGAATTGACAGTTAATGTTGAACGTTGACAGAAGAAGAATTGACAGTTGGCTTCTGTGTCGCCACCGCTTTCATTTGACACCCCATACGTCAAAATCGGATCATTAGCAAAGAAGATATGCTGTAATGCCGTTTTGGCAATGTCGCCATCTTTGTTTTTTGTCTCAACTTATTCGTTACCCCCTCCGCTTTCCAACGAGCCCTCTTACGTCAAAATCGGACCAATAGCAACGGAGATATGCTGTAATGCCCTTTTGGCAATATTTTTATATCTCACGTGACAGACAACATTTTGGCAGATAAGCAAGAACTTTGTGTCATTCGACAGATAAGAAGAAGAAGATCTGTAACATTACGAAAGGACTAATAATTGATAAGCGAAAAAGAAGAAGAATTGACAACCGAAAAGAAGAAGAAGAATTGACAGCATGACAAACGAAAAGAGGAAGAACAGGTGGCCATCTTGGGGCTTCGTGACGTAGCTTCGTTCTCATTGGTCGGTAGGCTGGACTTTGATCTCATTGGTCCATGGGTGATGCTGCGGGTGGGCGGGGCTTCGTTCTCATTGGTCGGTGGGCGTGGCTATGGTCGGTGGGCGTGGCTTTCTGGCGGCAAACATCAAAGGATGCCGCACTTTCCCACGGCCGGCAAAATTTTCCCACGACCAACCGGCCCATACTCTGCTGGCACTGTAAGGGAAAATCGCACCATGAAATGCCCTTTACCCTGTTCATCTATTATGAAAAAAACTGAACGTGGTAAATACGAGTATCGTCTTGATAAAAATACAGGAATAGTGGTTTGCCGCTGGCATGATAATAATATCGTTTCTATTGCTTCCAATTTTGTACCAGTAATGCCTTGCTTCTCTGTAAAGAAATTTTCACAAGCAGAGAAAAAACATATTCAAGTTCCTCAACCAAATATTGTTAGAATATACAACAACTTCATGGGCGGCGTTGATCGCAGTGACCAGAACATCAGTTTATATCGAGTGTCCATAAGAGGAAAGAAATGGTATTTTCCCCTTTTTGCTCATTGCGTTGATATGGCTATTCAAAATGCGTGGCAGATTCACAAAACTCAAGACGGTAAACTGGATCAACTTGAATTTAGAAGATCTATTGCAACTAATATTTTGGAAACTTTTAAAAAAGAAACAAAACGCGGACCTTCTAAGCGGAATTCGAATTCGGTAGCCAATTCAAGATATGACGGTATTAACCACTTGGTTCTTTATCAAGAAAAGCAATCGCGATGTGGATATTGTCACAAAAAAGTCCAGTTTTTGTGTGAAAAGTGCAAAATACCTTTACATCCAAAATTTTGTTTTAAATCCTTTCATTCTTTGTAAATTGATACTAATAAAATATATATGATATCTGGTACCGTATATTACTACCGTCCTTTTAAAAGAACATGTCAAAACTTGACAGGTATCGTCATAAAAAAATATATGATTGTGTTTTTTGGTTCCATATGCTATAATTTCCATGAATATTCGAAATTGATTCAAAATGTTAACAACACACAAACACACACACACACACACACACACACACACACACACACACACACACACACACACACACACACACACACACACACACACACACACACACACACACACACACACACACACACACACACACACACACACACACACACACACACACACACACACACACACACACACACACACACACACACACACACACACACACACACACACACACACACACACACACACACACACACACACACACACACACACACACACACACACACACACACACACACACACACACACACACACACACACACACACACACACACACACACACACACACACACACACACACACACACACACACACACACACACACACACACACACACACACACACACACACACACACACACACACACACACACACACACACACACACACACACACACACACACACACACACACACACACACACACACACACACACACACACACACACACACACACACACACACACACACACACACACACACACACACACACACACACACACACACACACACACACACACACACACACACACACACACACACACACACACACACACACACACACACACACACACACACACACACACACACACACACACACACACACACACACACACACACACACACACACACACACACACACACACACACACACACACACACACACACACACACACACACACACACACACACACACACACACACACACACACACACACACACACACACACACACACACACACACACACACACACACACACACACACACACACACACACACACACACACACACACACACACACACACACACACACACACACACACACACACACACACACACACACACACACACACACACACACACACACACACACACACACACACACACACACACACACACACACACACACACACACACACACACACACACACACACACACACACACACACACACACACACACACACACACACACACACACACACACACACACACACACACACACACACACACACACACACACACACACACACACACACACACACACACACACACACACACACACACACACACACACACACACACACACACACACACACACACACACACACACACACACACACACACACACACACACACACACACACACACACACACACACACACACACACACACACACACACACACACACACACACACACACACACACACACACACACACACACACACACACACACACACACACACACACACACACACACACACACACACACACACACACACACACACACACACACACACACACACACACACACACACACACACACACACACACACACACACACACACACACACACACACACACACACACACACACACACACACACACACACACACACACACACACACACACACACACACACACACACACACACACACACACACACACACACACACACACACACACACACACACACACACACACACACACACACACACACACACACACACACACACACACACACACACACACACACACACACACACACCCAAACACACACACACACACACACACACACACACAATAAAAGTTTCAGTAATATCTGGGTTAAATAAGAATGTTAGGTTCTTCAAATAATGTTTGGAAATGTGTTGACAATATTCTTTATTTTACATCAGACGTAATATTACATATTAATATTTTTTATTTATTTATATATAGCGTATGGCACCTGACACATTTACATTTACATTTACATATATTTTGTATAAGACAATACATAGGTTCACAAACGCACATCTAACTTATTTACATAGTCTATCGACTCTAGAGTCGCCATCAGGAAATCCTCTGACCTGCCATGATATAATCTTGTGGGACACTGTTCTGTGATGTGATAGATGGTTTATGGTTGTCCACAGTCACAGAGTGGGGATGGTCGTTTACCCCATTTGTGCATCATGTAACCACATCTGCCGTGTTGGGTTATGATTCGGTTCAGCATAGACCATGTGTTGCGTGGTAAGTCAAAGCCTGGTGGTTTTTGTGTGATGCAAGGTAAGTTGCTATTTTGTTGTTCCATCCATTCTCGAGTCCATGTTGACGTTAAATTGAACTCACCCTCCACAGCAACCTTTGCTGTTTTTATTGGTGGACGTCTGGAGCGTAGACGGTTACCGTTGGCGGCATCTATATCTTGATGGATTGGCAGGTTCTCGTTAGTATGCGTCATAGTTTGGGTGGTGGAATGTGGCTCAGTACTGGGAGCCATTGCGTAGGGGTGGATTTGATAACTCCAGCAATCATTCTCATTGTATTATTCAATTGGACATCTACTTTGTGTATATGTGGGCTGTTAAGCCATGCTGAAGAGCAGTATTCCGCAGTTGAGAAGATTAGGCCCAAGGCAGATGATCGCAAGGTGGAAGCCGATGCTCCCCATGTTGTGCCGCACAGCTTCTGGATGATGTTGTTTCTGGATTTAAGTTTTTCCGCTGTTTTTGTCAGATGTTTCTTGAATGATAGGCTTCTGTCAAAGAGTCACCCCAAGGTACTTTGGTGTTTTATTGTAGGCGAGTGTGGCGTTTTCGAACTGAATATTGAGTATTCTTCCTGCAAGCTTGTTATTTAGGTGGAAACTGGAAACCTCTGTTTTCGTAGCGTTTGGTTGGAGCCTCCATTTACGGAAATATTTTCCCACTATGTGTAAGTCCGCCGTGAGGATTTCTTCTGTTTCTTCAAATGACTTACACCTTGTTGCAAGGACCCAGTCATCGGCGTAACCAAACTTTCTTGATCTGGTTTCTGGTATATCAGAGATGTATAGGCTAAAGAGAAAAGCAGCCAAAACAGATCCCTGAGGCAGTCCATTCTTCAGTTTCCTTGGGGTGCTGATGTCAGATCCCATGACTACTTGAATCGTTCTGTCGGCTAGCATGCTGTTGACTATTCGAGCGGTGGATTTACAGGAGATTGTACGGAGGAGCTTGTATATCATGCTTTCTTTTCAGACTGTATCGTAGGCCGCTGTTAGGTCTATGAATGCGGCTGCAGTTTTAAGTTTTCGCTGGAACCTTGCCTCGATAAATGTGGTAAGTGAAAGAACCTGATCTGCGCAGCTTCTTTTGGGTCGGAAACCTGCCTGATCAACCGGTATTGTTTCAAGCAGCTTTGTGCTAATTCTATTGTAGATAAGGCGCTCTAGAAGCTTAAACATAACCGGTAGTAGGGCTATTGGTCTATTAGGGATATTAGGGTTGTTATCAATTGGTTTCCCTGGTTTTAATATGGCAATGACCTTCGAGCGTTTGAGTTCCTGTGGTATGATACCGGTCTTCATAATGTCCGTGAAAAAGTGGGCTATCCACTCTCTCGCATATTTGCCGCAGTTAATTAAGAATTCGGGATGAATATTGTCAAAACCTGGGGCTTTTCATCCTTGAGAGCATAGTGACTTCTTCAGAAGTGAAAGGTTAAAGCTAAAGTCCGAAGTTAAAGTTTTGAGCTCTCGTTTTACCTTGGTTGTATGTGGCTTTTTCTTTCGGTGCTCTAGATGTTGATACCATATATGAGGCAATAGTGTTTGGGTTAATTGTTCTTTTCTTCCTTGTTATAGGAGTTCCGCTTCCTAATTTTCTTAATAGTGTCCATGCTTGCCTGCTTGATGTTTGAAAATTAAGACTTTCTACAGTTTCGGTCCATTTTTGTTGTCTCGCTGCATCTAGGCTATGGAGCAGTTCATCTGCTATTTCTTGATCGCCGGGATTAACCGGGAATGTATTCTTTTCGATAGCCTCTTGGTATATGCTTTTTGGCGGTGCTTATTACAGCTCCAGCGAATCTTTTGTAATTTCTTTGTCCAGTTCTGTAGAAAACCTACTCCACTTAGCTTTCTTCAGATTCCACCGTGGGCGAGGGATGGATGTGATTATAGGAATTTGGGTTCCTGCCTCTATGATTACTGGGCGGTGTTGACTGTGTGGAAAGTCGTCCATTACTTTTCGTGAGACTGATAGAGGTTGCCCGCTCCTATTAGTAGAGACAAAACATAGATCAGGGTTGTACCCCTTTTTCCATGCTGCTGACATAAATGTAGGTCGGTCTTTAGCATCAAACTTAAGTAAGAGATGTTCGTCCTCCGCCCATTTTACTAGTGCGTTCCCATTGGTGTTGCATTGTTTATATTTCCACTGTTCATGGTGACTGTTGTGGTCCCCCCCCCACGTATATTGACGGGTGAGGATGTGTGTGAATGACTTGAGCTGGCCAGGATATAGCTGGTGGTTTGTAGGTGTTAGTGACGGTGATGCTTCCAATTTTTACAACAATATTATGAATTCCATCCTTAGTACACGTGGAAACAAGGACGGCGTTTTCTATGTTTTGTTTAACGTACGTTGCTGTGCCATATGATCGATGGTACGGTACGTGGCACCCAGTAGTTCGAAGCCAGGTATTTTTCCCCTTTTTCGCAGTTGTTCTTCCGTTTCGCAGTGTGTTTCCTGTAAAGCGACCAGATCGATGTCATTATCTTTTAAAAATTTTGATAAGTACTGGCTCTTTGAATAGCTTATGCCTTCTACATTTAAGTGACAAATTCGGATCATCGGTCCGAGTTTTCTAGTCGTTGATAGTTGATAGTACATATTACTATGATAAGTATGTTTGAGCGTTTTGACCTGTGCCCAATGCATGCGTTTTAACGCATGATACGTAGAAATTGCCTGTTTGTAGGCGCGCCTACTCGTTCGATTTTAAATGAGAAATGCACTGAAAACATTACTCAAGCGCTATGTGTTTATAGCTTTGCTTAACAATAAAAAAATTAATTTTTAGCAATGCAAATAATCAAAACCGGTATAATTTGACATGAACTTACAAATGCGGTAAGCAGAATTGCTATTTTATTTTTTAATCAGAAGTTATCCGGGTTCAAAAATTGCAAAATTTCAAAATTTTTTCGATATTAGGAAAGTTTAGCCGCGTTTATCTCGAAAACTATGCATCCTACGAAAAAACTTGTAACACCATTTTTTATTTATCCAAAAAATGGAAAATAAGGTTTGTTGTGCTAAGAATCGCTGTTATGTAATTCCTCAAGTTCTTTGTTTAAACAATCTTATCGACATCCGGATTAACTGTTAACCAAAAAATTCGTGTTCTACGGGGCAAAATACATAAAAAACTTGGGTCTGTCTGACTAAAGTCCATCTGAATAAAGTAGGCCGTTTGTACACCGTCCCCCCACCCCCGGGCGACAGGTCGAAATGCAATTGCATATTGAAACATAGTTTTTAATTTTCGATATTGTGAAATATAAAGGTATGTACTTGTGAAATATAAAGGTATAACATTAATAAAATGTGATATCTGATGCTTGCATCTTAGAGTCTATACGATGCAGAGCATCTAATAAGGAATAGCTTTTTTTTTCGTAAAGTTGATAATAAAAAAAATTTAAATAGGTTCCAAGTTACCCAGACATACTGTATAAGAGTTCAAAAAAAGTTTTTTTTTAACATTTAATATTTTTTAAGCCTGCTATTAAACATATTTTTGCTAAGTTGTACAGAAAAAAGTTGGCGTGATGACTTTTTACAAACATTTTTTTAACTCATATTTTTCGTTTTTTGTATAGCATTTTTTCATCTCTCGTAATTTTCTCAAAAAGAAGTTGTTTATTTCATTTTCAAAGTAAAATAATTTGGTGCATTTTAGAGACTAAATCTTAAGATATAAAAAAAGACCTTTAAAATTAGTGGTAATAATTCTGTAAAACTACGAAGTTTTCAAAACTTACATTTTTTTGAGACATAATATAATTTGAATTAAATTGTTGAGTTTTTTTTTAATAAAGCGTAGTTTAGTAAGATGTTTGTAAGCTAAGTTGTGTATATTTGAGAGTTTTGTAGGTTAAATTGTATTAGTTACATATTTTTAAATCATTTTAAAACACAATTCATGCAAGTCTCACTTTCCGCTCACACCGTACATATGCCCCTAATTTTGTTGTCTTTTTATTATAACTGTAAGATAGACTTAATATTTTTCTTTCATTTTCAATTTGCAAAATTTAGAGTGATCAATTAGTTAAAAAATTATGGTAAATTAATTTAACCGCGCGCTTCGCAGAACGCTGTCACAGTATAAAGAGGAAGAGTAGAACTACTCTCCGAAAAATTGGATGTAAAATCTTTCAACGCGCATGGCGACCGCGTAAAGTTCCCAGTCGCTAGACCACCACTTTTGCATTGCTAGTCGCGTAGAAACGTACGGGTTTTAACAGGAAAATCGGAAATCCCGCATGCACCACTGGTGAATTGCCAATTGCGTACTGCCGGTATTACTTCTTGAGATCAAAGTGCCGACATAAAAGAGGTTTTACTGTCTCTCTTTATACTATGATGCTGTAATATTAGTGCGCCAATGTTTGTGAGAGGGGCGACTTGACCCTTATAAAAGCTGTAGTTTTAATTTTAGAAAAATCTTTATATAAGGCTTCTTGTGTAAAATTTTATGAATTTTTCAATAGCTAAAATATTGTTCAATAGGACAAAAAACACAGTATGAATTCACTGTTTAAATACCAGTGAACACATAATGTTTTACATACTACTAATAGTGAAAAATTATGATTATAATTAATTTGCTCAGATAAGATAGCGATGTGTTGCGATAGCAGTAGCCGTTATTTTTTAACTATTATTTCACTAAAGCTGTTTCACACTGTGACACCATTTTCATAATAACTGAAATAATCAAGTAGTTGACTACTTTTTTAGTTATTGTAGAACTATAGGAAGAAATTTACCCATTTCCTGTCCAGAGTTCAAGTCCGTTTTTTTAATTATTAACAATTATTTAATTTGCATGTAACCTTTTTTAAATTTTTATGTAATTTCTACATACATTACAAATATGCAATTTAATTACATATAAATGTATTAATTAATAAAGGGTCTAATTTGTTTAAACATTACTTGAAAAAATATTTTTTTCCAAAAATCTATTTTTTTAATCATATCATTAATGATCACAGAAAAAGTTAAAGTATATTTTAATAAATAAATTATTTTTATTAACTAATTATTTATTGAACATAATTTATTTATTTAAGTATACCTACCTTAACTTTTTCTATTAATAATGATAGTTTGCTTACAAAAAATGGATTTTTGAGAAAAAATTATTTTTTAAATAATTATTTTAAAAAAGTAGACTGTTTATTAATTAATAAATGTCTAGACAAATTGCATATTTGTAATGTACACAAAAGTACATACAAATTAAAAGAAGAAAGATCAAAATCCATTGAGTAGATCCCAAGATATAGAAAATGATAGTAGTTTTAAGCTGCTTTTTTAGTTTTTAAAGTCATGCATTTGTCGGCTCCCGCTAAGTAGCTGACAACTTTTTTAGTTATTGTTGACCTATAGGATGAAAACCTACATGTTTCCTGCCTAGAGTTCGCGTCCGTTTTTTAATTTAACAATTTAGTGCAATCAAAGCAGTAGCTCCACTTCATTTACCATAACTAGTCCTCATTTGAACTACATTTTTAAAAATTCGAGTAAAATATCACCTTTTCGAATATGTAAAAAGATGTTTTCTACGGACAATATAAGTTATTCTAAATGTTTATAAACTAGGATTTTTTCTATATTAGATAATTGTTTACCTTTTATTAATACATTTTGTATACCATTTTTTATTTCATTTTATAGTAGTTTTACTCCTTTAAGTAACTAGGTCCATTTTCCGTTGGAATTTACTAGCTGAACAGACGGGGTCGTGAATTGTAAGTTTTTGAATTCCCTCTTGTCTTCTTCGCTTCAGCATCCATCTGGCTTGCAATTTTTAGAAGCCATGGATGTGTTACCAGGAAAATGGTCCAATAAGTTTTCAATTAAATATCTTTTAGGAATATTTTTAATATTTTTCAATATTTTTAATATTTCTATTAGGCTGAAAACCATAAAACTTTGACTTTCAGTTACCAGATGTCGTTAGACATCTACTCCATACACTTCAGTTGTAATGCTGGGATAAGCTCTCGGAGATTCGTCACTCGGGGCAGAGAGCAGCAAACCTACGCCCTCTGATGATGACTCCAAATAGAGTCGAAAATCGTCGATTTAGCGTGCTGGTTTGCGCTCTCTGTTCTAAGTGAAAATAAGACAGTTTTGCCTTCGCATTGCAACTAAGTAAAAATGGTATACATTTTTATTTCATTTTATATTAGTTTTACTTCTTTGAGTAAGTAGGTCCATTTTCTGTTGGAATTTACCAGCTGAACAGACGGGGTCGTGAATTGTAAGTTTTTGAATTCCCTCTTGTCTTCTTCGCTTCAGCATCCATCTGGCTTGCAATTTTTAGAAGCCATGGAGGTGTTACCAGGAAAATGGTCCAATAAGTTTTCAATTAAATATCTTTTAGGAATATTTTTATAGTGCAGTCACTGAAGGTGGATATGAGCTATTACCTCCGATTCCGATTGCATTGAACCTCCATCGATTTGCATGAAAATTGGTGAGTGGTTAGAGGATATCTCAAAGAACAAAGGTGACATGGTGTCAACTTGCGCTTTTACCCTGGGGGTGGATGCCACCCCTCCTCGGGGGTGAAAATTATTTTATTAAAAATAACCCCACAATTCGATAGAGGGACAAATTATAAGCAAAATTTGTTATATAAATTTATTAAAATAAATTAAAACTTTTTGAGTTATTAAAGATCTCAAAGATTTTAATTTTTCGTGAGAAAAATGTATGTTTTTAACCGATTTTTCATAAATAACTCAAAAACTATAAGTTTTTGCAAAAAAGATATTTTGATCAAAATTAAGGCTAATAAAAAAGAAAAAACTTCTTACTAGAAAAACCTTTCAATGTTAACTAAAAGTGAGTTATAGGTAATTGAATGTATATTTCTTTCGTCGAGTACCCAAATCTAAGTATTCAAGCTTAAATACCGGGAAAATGGGTCATTTTATAACATAAACTTATTAAAGATTTGTCCAAGATGATAGAAATATCTATCAAATAAGCCATCGAATAAGTTGGTTGCATTAAAATGTATGCACCAAAAATGTTTCAAAATGTATATTTTAAAAATTTTTTCAAAAAATGTTATGGTTTTTTTGTAAATAACTCCGTTAATTTTTAAGATATAAGGTTCAACTAAATACTTATTAAAAGTAAATTCCAAGAGCTATTAAAAAACGTCAAAATTAGTCTTTTAAGTCTCTTACTTTTTAAAAAATAAAAGGTTAAATGGCCCCGGTTACATGGTTCTCGCAGCAAAATTGAAACGTTTCACCTCTGTTATTTTTTACTCTACGGAAATAGTAAAATGGAAAAAGTATTTGGAACAGAAATAACTAAAATTTAGTTATATATGCTTTTTTACGTATATTGGGTATTTTTGGAGTTATTATCAAAAGAAAATTAAAAGTACGATAATTTTAAAAATTCTGATTTTTTTAAATTATATCTTTTTTTTTTCAAAAATATGCATTCTAAACCGGTCAAAATTGTTGAAATCATTAACTATGTTAACCTAAAGAATTTATTGTGAGGATTACTACAAATTTTAATTTTTGTGGAAATAGCGTATGTTTTATTTTTCGCTTTTTCCTAAAAAAATCGAAAGGGTTCTCTTATTTTCATCATAACTTGCTTAATTTTGATGCTATTAACTTCTACTGGAGCTCATTTGATAGGTATTCCGAAGTACTTTGACAGGTGCTTAACAAGTACCTATATTACATATATAAAATGCATAGTTTTCCCGTTATGTAATCTTGAATACTTAGATTTGGGTACTCGTCGAAAAAAATATACATTCAATTACCCATAACTCACTTTGAAATAAAATTAGTTAATTAAAATTCTTTAAGTGGGGAGTGTATTAAATTTTTTATTATCTTTAATTTTGGTAATAATAGCTTTTTTACAAAAAGGTATACAGTTGAGAGCAAAATAATCGACTCACTTGCTGAATTGTATACGTTAGGAGTCTCGAATTTCCTAAGCCTGTTGTCCGATTCGAGTGATTTTTTTTAGTATGTTACAGCCTTATTATTTAAGAAAATCGATGTAATATTATTATTGCTAGATAGGTAAAGGTCATTTTATACCGGGTGTAACAATCATAGGGTGTTTGTCTCTTAAACGTACCTAACTTTTTTATTATGCAACATAAGCAAATGAGCCAAAAAGAAAATGTTAATAAAGCCTAAGCCTACAATTGAATTTTAATTTAAATATTTTTGAAGTTATACTTCTTTACCGGCGATAGAGGGTGATTTTTTTATATGTTAAAACGTATCAGCCCGGCGCATGCGCATTATAACTTTGTTCTGATTGGATGTTCAAATGACATGTCAAAAATTATCCGATATGGCAGCTGTGGTTTGGAGGTAAAGGTAAACAAATGTATAATATATTAGTTTTATTGAGGACAGAAACAAAAATGTTTATAATATTGTAGTGACTTTTAAATAGTTTTTAAAAGCAACAGGTACGTAATAATTGTTAATGTATCATGGGTATAAACCTACCTATTTGATCTGCCAAAATACATAGTATGTAATACTTTTATTTATATAATTTGATTACCATCAAAATTTCTATCAATATTCACCTAATATATTGTTTTTTTACTCTATGTTTTGTTGTATTTTTTCAATTCTAAATCATTTCAATTCAAAATTAAAATAATTTGATCAATTTTCAAAATATCAAAATATCACAAGTTTAATCCGTTTAGTTAGTCGATCTTCGTAAATAATGACACATAGTGTCCGTGGCTAAGCGGAGAAGGCGAATGAATTCCAATACCAACCGCTCTTATCAGCGCTGGTTCGAGTCCCAATAGAAACTTTCTTTTTTGTTTTTTTTTTAATAAATTTTATGATTGTAAGTATATTTATTATATAATTGTATTTTCAGAAAATACGTATTTAGTTAAAAAATTTTTCGACAATTAATGTTCAGACATCATTTGTGGCTTGTTTAATGTGTTTGTGTGTGTTTTATTCTTTTATTAATTTAATTTTTGGCACTGTTCTAATAAAAATGTTTGAGAAGTAGTAAGTATAAATTAGTTTAATATTTAAACAAAATATAAATAAAAAGTATATTAATTTCGTTTAAATCATATAATAGAAGTATAACTTCTTACGTGCGTACAAAGTACACACACATTCTTTTTTTATATGCTAGAATACTCCACAGGGTGTTCCGAACTTTAAGAAAAAACACAGTATGATTATTACACCCGGTATAAAATGACCTTTACCTGTATAGCAACAATAATATTACATCGATTTTCTTAAATAATAAGGCTATAACATATAAAAAACATCACTCAAATCGGACAACAGGTTTAGGAAATTCCACGTGTACAATTATTCAGCAAGTGAGTCGTTTATTTTGCTCTTAAGTGTAGTTTTTGAGTAATACGTGAAAAACAGCTTTAAAACATGCATTTTTTTTAAGAAAAAATAAAATCTTTGACATTTAGTAACTTAAAAAGTATTGATTTATGTTACTAACTTAATACTTATAACAAATTTTGCTTAGAAGTTTGCCCCTCTATCGATTTCTGGTATTACTTTTAATAAAAAAAATTTCACCCCAGGGTAAAAGCGCAAGTTGGCATCATGTCATCTTTGTTCCTTGAAGTATCTTCTAACTACTCACCAATTTTCATGAAAATCGATGAAGGTTCAACAAAATCGGAGGTGAAAACCTTCAGTGACTCTAGTATTAATGTTTTTCAATACTTTTAATATTTCTATTAGGTTGAAAACTTTAAAACTTTGACTTTGATAGTAGCTATCACTTTTCTACTTTCATTTGGCATACGCAGAATTGTCCTATATTTATTATTTTCTGTCATTTGTTATTGCAAAACAAAAGTCTCTGGGATAAACAAATAGAATAACTTTTAAACTAATTAATGGATCTGTCTCAAATTTTGAGGGTTTGTTATGTACCCCAATACCCAACTTTGAGTGAAACACTACAGTTTTAAGTTAGTTTTAGTAAAAGTTATTAATAAATAACGATTTTCAGTTATTTTGCAGTTTACGAAGCAACAAATTAACTTTTTGACTTTCAAAAATCGTAATTTTGAAGGTTTTTCAATGTTATAAAAAATAAATTTTGTAATTTTTGTAATTAATTATTTAGCTTTTTAATTGAGTGCAAAAAATGTAAAAGTCGCGTTGATTGCACTAAATTGTTAATAATTAAAAATCGGACGCGAACTCTAGGCAGGAAATATGTAGGTTGTCATCCTATTGGTTAACAGTCAACAATAACTGAAAAAGTAGTCAGCTACCTCGATATTTCAGCAGGGCCGGATTTATGGGGGGCAGGCTGGGCAGCTGCCCCACATTCGGGGCCCCCACAAAGCCCCAAACATAAGAGGTTCAGTTAAACATATATTGGCAGGAGATAAAGGAACTCGACATCGACAATGTATGTCAAGTATAAAATGAAGGAGCCTAGGAGTGATAATATATATATATTACCTACATTGTTCATGGTTATGTTTTTCACCTTCCACCGGGTGTGAGTGTATTGCTTCGTTTGTAAATTCTTATCTAGTGTTCGTACACATTTTAGCCACAGAGGAATGATTGGAAACATGCAAATAGTAGAGTTGATCACGAAATATCTAAAGCACACGAAGGAATTGGGCGTATTGATACTGAAATAGCAAAACAGGCCGAAGCAATAAAGAATGATTGAAAAATACTCAAAGACTAATTTTAGTGTTATAAAGTCTATTTGTGAACGAGATTTAGCAATTCACAGCGAAAATAAGTTGTCGAGTTCATCACAAATGAAAATTATTTGGGAATACTCCAGTTATTAGCCGAATATGGTCAATTTTTGAAGCACCATATTAATAAATATTCAAATCCTGGAAGCGGACTGTCAACTATCGTTCATCAACCATATGTGAGGAAATTGTACATCCGATGGGTCAAAACGTATTATATGAAATAGTTTCAAGGATTACGAAGTCAAAATATTATTCAGTTAATACCAATCGATTAACTATGATATTTCGTTACATAGAAGGTTTCACTCCTGTTGAAAGGTTTACCATATTTTTGCCAACGCGATCATAAAGTAGAAGATATATTTAATTTTCTAATGACATTTTTGCAAGAACATGATATCGATTTAAAAACTGCAGGAGACCGTCCTACGTTAATGCGTCAGTTATCAGTGGAAAATACAATGGTGTTCAGGCTGAAATTATAGAACAAAAAGGTACGTATCCATACGTGGGTGCTCCGTGTTCGGTATAACTGCTCAAATGGATACGGCATGCGCTCCCCTACATATAACCCGCAAACCGGTTGAATCAAAGAGGGTGAGCGCCGTGGGGCGAGCACCAACGTATCCACTATGTGGAGCTGCTACACCGAGCACGGAGCACCCACGTATGGATACGTACCTTAATATCTTGGAGTTGTGGATTCCTTGTGTCGCCCACTCTCTAAATTTAGTTTCAAAAGCTCCAACTTAGAAGAACGAACTATATGTATTTTTCACTTCCTCTACATAATATATACAACTTCTTAACAGAATGTTTAAAAGCTGCGTCTTTAAGCGACAGCAACGCAGACCGTGGCAAAAATATTATTGTTCCTAAAAGAGCAAATACTACTAGATGATCATGGAGGTGATGCCGCAAAAGAACTAGTTAAAGGTTATAATCAGATTAAAGCATTATCCAAAATTTCGGAAGACTATGAGCAACAATTTAAAACTCGTAGCATTGCAAATGGTTTGTACCTATAATCGAATGTGTTTACTGGAAACAGAGAGGATATTTGAGAGGACAAACAGCATAAGTCGTATTCTTCAAGATCCAAATATTGACCTTAATTATTCAGGAGTGGCAGCACTTAGATCACTTAAATAAATTATAGTCAAGACGTGACAATTTCGAAAGAAATGAGAACATCAGAGAAGTTTAGAGCTCAAAATTTTATCGCTATAATAGATCACTTCATTACCTCTTTAAGTCAGAGGCTGTCTACTCATTCCAATTTTGGATTTTTACATCATTTTGGAAAATTGGAAAATTTAACTCTCAATGAAATTGAAGCTCACTCACTAAAGCTTGCCAACAATTATAGCAATCATTTAGATGAAAACTTATGTGTCCATATTGTGGTACAGTTTGTAAGATTCTTCAATTCATTTAAAGAGGAAATCAGCTCATCAAATATAAGCAAAGAACTTCAAAATGTACCAACTGCTAAAAGAAAGGAATATGAATGATACTTTTCCAAATGTTGAGGTGACACTTTGTTTATATTTAGTTCTGATGCTAACTAACTGCAGTGGATAGAGATCATTCTCAAAATTTAAGTTAATTAAAAATCGACTTCGGTCTACGATAGGCCAAGAGTGTTTGAGTTATCTCTCTATAATGAGCATTGGCCACGATGTCTTAATGTAACTAGATATGTCCCATATCATCAAGAAATTTTCAATTAAATATCTCGAAAAGTTTCCGGACTTTAACCATACATCTTACCATTATTTTTAATATTTTACTGTAGCAAGTTACAGCTCTTGTACTTTTTATTATTTAAAAATATATTTAAAAAGTAGATCAACATTTTTTTAATGGTAGGAGGTAGGACCCCCACACCAATTCTGCCCAGGGGCCCCACTACCTTAAATCCGGCTCTGTATTTCAGTGTCCCGAACATGGTCTATTTCTTGCTTATTTCCCTGGAGTATATCTGTGCGACGACATGAACCTTATCTACTTGTAATAATACAGTTTGAAAATCCCAACTCAAACTCGATGTCCTACTGTAGAAAAATCAAATCTTTAGTTTCTGCAAAATGTGTTACTTAATATTGAAGTGTTCAATGGCCCACCGCCTTTGTCCAGCTGCCGGCGGCCTAATAATCACTAAATTTATTACTTCCGGGATTTTTGAATGAATAGTGTTAAAATAAGAGAATGCTATGTTTGTTTTATTTTTGTTATGAATGCAATTTGTTTTATTCTATTTGGAAATGAATGCCCCCGTCTACTTCATTGATGGATGAACATCCATAATTTTTATTCGATTTTAATTTTTATATACAAATATTTTTTGTGGTTCTAGGTCAATTGCTCGAATGCAATTGCTCGACATAAAAATTGCTTGAAATACAAATTGCTCGAATAAAATAAAATAAAAAAGAGAAGTATATATCTAAAATATTAATCCACAATAATCCACAAAATATCCACAAAAATCCAATACATACCTACCCAATAAAGAAACATTGGTAATGGGTAAGCATGTTAATGGGTATTTAATGATTTTAATCTTTCCCTAATACCTGGTAGACCGGGCAGTATCGTCGCCCCCGCTAGCGAAATTATTCCGATTCGATTTTTTTGCACAAACTTACTCAAAAAGAGGTCCTTATAACATATCCACAGGGTGCCGGGCGGTGCCGTGGTCGAAAAATTGTTTAAACCATTTTTTTTAAACAAATTCACAAAAATAATTTTTTCGTTTCGAACAAAATTTTTTTAGATAAATTGGCTTATTCTGAGCAAAAGAGGTCTCTTGTCATTTTTTTCTAAAATTGATTGTTGTCGAGTTATATGCGATTAAAAATTTGAAAAATGCGAAAATGGCCATCTTCAAGGCTTAATAACTCGATTAAACATTAGTATTATGAAATTCAAAAAGTCACCAAATCAAGTTTCAAATCCCTTCTTCAAGGTCCTGAAGAGATTTGTGTCATTATTTTATTAGAAAGCTGTTATTTTAAGCCTGGGTTTTCTCGAAAGCGGCACCGAGAAACAGCGACCGTAGCACTGCGATGAATTACGTCAGATTACGGTGAAAAATTCAAGGTTCTTCACTGGGGCAATGGAATGTGCAAGCTCAGCAAGCGGTGGCTTCCAACTTCCAACGCATCCTTGGAAACCAACGCTATTATTTTGCATGGTACAGTTTTTTATGATGTCATCCATCGCACTGTTACGATCGGAGGTTGTCGGCACCGCTTTCGAGGAAACCAGCGCTTTACAGTGAAATTATTCCGATTCCATTTTTTTGCAGAAACTTACTCAAAACGAGGTCCTTATAACATATCCACAGGGTGCCGGGCGGTGACGTGGTCGAAAAATTGTTTAAACAAATTCACAAAAATAATTTTTTCACTTCGAACAAATTTTTTTTTAGATAATTTGGGACCTTCTGGGCAAAAAATGTCTCTTGTGATTATTTATAATTTGAAAAATGCGAAAATGGCCATATAACTCGACAACAATCAATTTTAGAGAAAAATCACAAGAGACCTTTTTTGCTCAGAATAACCCAAATTATCTAAAAAAAATCGTTCGCAATAAAAAAAATATTTTTGTGAATTTGTTTAAAAAAAATTGTTTAAACAATTTTTCGACCACGGCACCGCCCGGCCTGTGGATATGTTATAAGGACCTCGTTTTGAGTAAGTTTCTGCAAAAAAAATGGAATCGGAATAATTTCACTAACGGGGGCGGCTATGCATCCTGGACTATAGCGCTTATTTGTTAATAATTAAAAATAACAGCTTTCTAATAAAATAATGACAAAAATCTCTTCAGGATCTTGAAGAAGGGATTTGAAACTTGATTTGGTGACTTTTTGAATTTTATAATAATAATGTTTAATAGAGTTATTAAGCCTTGAAAATAGCCATTTTCGCATTTTTCAAATGTTTAATCGCATATAACTCGACAACAATCAATTTTAGAAAAAAATGACAAGAGACCTGTTTTGCTCAGAATAAGCCAGTTTATCTAAAAAAATTTTGTTCGAATTAAAAAAATTATTTGTGTGAATTTGTTAAAAAAATTCTTTAAACAATTTTTCGACCACGGCACCGCCCGGCACCCTGTGGATATGTTATAAGGACCTCCTTTTGAGTAAGTTTGTGCAAAAAAATCGAATCGGAATAATTTCGCTAGCGGGGGCGACGATACTGCCCGATTATTATAATACCTACAATAATTATCATAATGAGAGAAAATCAAAACGGTTATTTTTCTTATTATTTTAAAAGTTCAAAGATAGTTTAGATTTGTAATAAATACTTTTTCAGCATAAATTAATATACTATTATATATGTGACATATCACATAATTTGTCCTAATTCAAGAATCTTTCTTATGTCTATATTTTGTATTATTTTGAATACATATTTTAGATATATAATTTTCTTTTTTATTCGAGCAATTGCATTCGAGCAATTGCATAGGGCTTTTCATCGACTGTCATTTGTTTCGAGCTTCTGTCATAATGTTGTATAGTCTGTGTATAATATTAATATGCACGGATTATACGACATTTGACAGAAGCTCGAAACAAATGACTGTGAATGAAAAGCCCTATTCGAGCAATTGACCGGTTATATTTTTTGTATAGTATTTTTGCCGCACTCTCACAATTTGCCGCCCTAGGCAACTGCCTATATTTCCTAATGGATAAAGCAGCCCTGAGTGTTGCCCATAATATGCAAAAGTATTTAACAACTCCTAAAATAGTACATATTTCTAATTGCAGTTCTATATTCCATCCATAAAAACGTATGTATACTGGGTTGGGATAAAGTATGGAACCAAGCAAATATCTTTGAAACGAAAAGAACAATATTTATGAAACTTTGCATGCAAGTACAGTGACGAAAAAGGCATCTGTTGCCATATTGTTTGTTACTACTCCACTTCCGGTTTCACCGGAAATACCCTTAACTTATTTAATTTAAATAGGACACCCTATATATTTTTGCGGATTTTAAAAGAACTTGTTATTTTTAATTCATACATACCAAATTTGGTAGTAAAAATTTGTTAAAAGTGTCTGTAGATAATTTTTTGTATTAATACAACGTAGTACGAAATAAATGAGTACCATCTATACTGTAGACTAAAATTGTTGTTTACATGCACTGCATGACTTATTTGAATTTAGTATAGTAGGTAAAACTGTTACTTAACTAATTGACAGAAAAAAGTTATATTAAAAATGGTTCATTTAAGTGAAAAATATCGTATTGAAATATTAATGATAATCGGTTATGGTGAATTTTCATTTTTTGGAAGTGAATTTTCCAAATCGATGGATTGGACGTAGAGGATTCATAGAGTAGCCCGCTCGTTCTCCGGACCTCAACCTGTTAGATTTTTTCTTTGGGGTTATCTAAAATCACGTGTTTACGTTAGGCGACCAACATGCTTGAAGGATTTGAGATAAAGAATAATTGATGAATGTGAACTAATACGAGGAGAAATCTTGCAAAAAGTGACTCACGAATTTATTTATAGGCTTGCAGTTGTCAGGAGGTGAACAGCAAACATTTTCAACATTTGAAATTATTTTTTTTATTTTTAATATCATTGGTCTAACGTAAATAAATTAACTTATTTTTTAACTGTAAATAGATTTATTTCTTGTTTTAATAGTTTTTTCTCCCAAACTTGGTATATATGAATTAAAAATAACAAGTTCTTTTAAAATCTGCAAAAATATACAGGGTGTCCCATTTGAAGCAAAAGAGTTAAGGGGATTTCCGGTGAAACCGGAAGTGGAGTAGTAACAAAAAATATGGCATCAGATGCCTTTTGAATCACTGTACTTGCATGCAAAGTTTCATAAATATTGATCCTTTCGTTTCAAAGGTATTTGCTTGGTTCCATACTTTATCCCAACTCTGTATTTAACAAACAAGGTTTGAAATTAATTTAGGCACTTGGTAACCTCAAAAATCATATCTTTTTGTGGTGCTTTTGGGCCTTGAAAATCGCCAGTTTTTGTTTTTTTTTTCAATTTTAAATTGCTTATAAAAAACGATCAACTTTAGAGAAAAATTACAAGAGAGGTTTTTTGTTTAGAATGGACCAAAAAATCTAAAAAAAAATATCCGGACCGAAAGCAGTAATTTTTGCAATTTGTTAAAAAAATTGTTTAAACAAATTGGGACCACTTTTCGCATGGGCGACTTCTTGAACATTATTCTGGGGTGTTTCACGAATGTGATTAACCAAAAAAATCTCATGGGAGTATTTTTTCCAACGAAGCCGCCGTTTTCGCCTTGTGTGGAAAGTCCCTAACAACACAAAACATTCCAGGAATGTACTATCAAAGTTCTATTAATGTTTGAATGTACTGGACATTCAAGGAACATTCGGTGAATACCTGATTAAGTTATTCGTGGAATGTTACCACAAGACATTCTATGAACATACTACCAATGTCCTATATTTTAAGAGAGGCCATTTACTATTCAATTTGCGTTCATTTTCAAATTTGCTGCGCGTGTATATGTATTTAGGCAATCCAAACCACGTGACTTCTGGTTCTGGTTGGCATGGCATACAGGTTACAGAGGTTATGTTTGTAATATCATTTCATTTCGTCATTTCACTGTTTATCGTCATATTTTGGATTCATTTGGATTTCGTATGCTGTATTTTGTGAACTTTATAAACTTTACCACACTGCAAAGTGATTATTTAAGCAAATTATTATTGGAGACACCAGATGTTTGGAGAAAGGTAGGGCAAACAATTTTTATCAATGTTCATTTTTCTCTGATATTTATCAATATTGATGAATTTTGCAAGCAATAACATTATTTCTTTTATTGTTTTAGATATTTATTGAAGCTGAAAATAATTGGGGATTTAGATCCATATACAATTCAGTCAGAATTGGAAAGCATACAAAAGCCTTCAGGCACATAAATATTTTACAGCTGGATTTGTTTTTAAAATTGGAGTAAAGTTGGAAGTCACAAGCAACAACTTCGTAAGTACCTACAAGAATATTGAGGAAATCCAGCTCCTGGATACTACTGGGCCAACTAGAAGATTGAAGAGGACAAAGCCTTTTGAACTAGTTTGAGTGATAGTGACAAGCAGAGCAAAATGCTTGTGTGCATGTGTATGTTAGAATAGTGTGGTTAGAAAAGCAGAACATAGTGCTTGTGTGCCTGTTAGATTAGATAAGAGACGCTATGGGTAAGCTCTTCATTTTAACACATTGACGGACACGCTGTCATTGTATACACATATTCTTATGGAGTAAATGACTTCATATGCAGTCATGACCGTGAATGTGTTAAGGAACAGTAGTAATTTAGGTTAAATTAAAATTGCTCATTGGTCAGAGTTATGACCAGATTGTAATTCTAATGAACAATTCAAAACAATGAATCGTCATCGTAGTGATGATTATGGAAAAAATATATGACAAGATTTTGTGCAATAAAAATGTTTATATTTATCAAGGATGTATTATTTGGTATGGCTACATATACAGTCGGAAAAATGAAAGAATACTCATGAATGAACATATAAAACACGCTGTATTTTCCTGTCACCGTGTCACAAAGAAAATTGTCCAGTGCAAGTAACAATAATTATTACATGTACTTGTGCTGACCAGTTTTTTGTGTGACACGGTGACAGGAAAATACAGGGTGTTTTATATGTTCGTTCATGGGTATTCTTTCATTTTTCCTACATTCTGGTATATCGTCGGTGATGTGACAATACCTCCTATCTGCTTTTTCATGAATTTTGTAGGATATGAAAAACTTGTTTGGGCCACCTCGTGTTTTCATATATTTTTTGATTTGTTTTGTAGTAAATTCAACTATCTATTTACTACAAAACAAGTCAAAACTTACGTATGAAAACAGGAGGTGACCGTAAAAAATGTTTTTCGTCTCCTGCAAAACTCATGAAAAAACATATAGGAGGTATTGTCACATCACTGACGATATTTATATTTCAGAGAATGTCTAAAAAATATACTTTGAATGTCCTAAGAACATTCATGGAATGTTTCAACAAGACATTCACTCTAAACAATATACTGTGAATGTTCAAAGAACATTCGTAGACATTCATGGAATGTTCCAACAAGACATTCAAGGAATGTTTAAAATGCTGACACAGCACTTTCCTGGGACTTTCCAGGGACGTTCGTGTGCTTTTGGGGACATTCCAGGAATGTTTTCAATGTCCTGTTTGTACCTTCTAGGAACATTCCTGGAATGTTTTGTGTTATTAGGAGTATAGTGAGAATCGACCTAAATCACGACGACGTTTTCGCCACTTTAGACATTTTGCACAGAAATTATTAATCGCTTACGAACCGATGTAAATAGTTTCTACATAAAGCCGCTATAGATAAACACGTTTTAAATTTCTATGTGACTTCCTCTGATGCCGATACCCCGTCACTAAGTAATAAGTACCTACCAAATTTTTGGCTATTCCAACAGTAACAATGGCAATAATAAAATACAGCCTTTAACGGAGGGAGAAGCCAAGACAATAATTTCATAATTTGAAACAAGCTTTAAATATGTTAACTCAATACCTACAGTTCTGTTAACGTAAATAATACTCATATACCATATTATGTCAATACCGCAAAATATATCTATGGGTATCTAATATATTTTTTTTTAATTGCCGTACTGTCAGATTCCAGTAAGAGCCTAAGATGGTATCCATTGAATTCTAGCAGGTAGCGGTGGGGGAAATCTTTTTAAGACATTTTAATCACGGAGCAAGACACCCTGGCATCTTATGGCCGAGTATGACATTAGGCCAGAAGACACCAGGGTAGTGCCGGATTAACCGTATTCCAGCTAAAACCTTAACCACCGCTCTAGAATAGTGGTCTTTCCACTCAATAAAAATCAAAATCCATACACCGACTTAGAATAAAATAACTACATTATATTATTGTAAGCTTACAACTAGTCATACTTATCATCCTGAATTAGATAAAATAATTTAAAAAAAACCATGAGGCCATAACTTAATTTTGGTACTTACCGGTTCCTGACTCTCGAGAAAACAAAAGAAACAAGACTTCAGATCCTTGGTTGAATTTCCTGTTCTGTCCTCCTGATCCTTATTCTTCATCACCCCAGAGATCAGACAGTTCATCTCTGTCAATTCTCTCTCTCCTCATATCATCACATTTACCATATTTCTTTCGGGTCTAGGCAAGTTGGTCGAGAACACTTCGTCGACGGAAAATTAGTCGATAACATTTGGTCGACAAACAGTTGGTCGAATGCACAATTCATCGAATGTACAATTCGTCGACGAACATTTGATCGAATGGATTTTTCGTCGACAAACTGTTATTTATCTTTAGGATAAAGGGATTAATGGTGACAAACGACGGATTATTGGTTTTTATTTTTTAACTGGAATATTGTATTATACACACCTATCTGAATTTAATTATTTTTTGGGGTTTTGTTAATTTTTTTTAAATCTTAATTATTTTTAAATTTAATGAAAAAATTGGCTGCGGTGGGAGAGTAGACAGCAAATATAAACCGATATTTTAGTTAGTGATGTTGTACCGTTCTTCTTTTTGGTGTGGCCGCACTTGCGAATGGAGCATTTCCGGACAATTGATACTTATCAACATTTTAGACTACAGCAGAAAATTTTAACAAAATCTTAAAAAAAACGTAAAAACCAATAATCCTTCATTTGTCACCATTATTCCCTTTGGGTCTTTGTCGACGAAAAATCCATTCGATCAAATGTTCGTCGACGAATTGTCCATTCGATGAATTGTCCATTCGACCAACTGTTTGTCGACCAAATATTGTCGACTAATTTTCCGTCGACGAAGTGTTCTCGACCAACTTTCCGACACCGATTTCTTTCATCCAGCCTGAAACCCATTTGCCTCTCGAAGTCTTATTTATTGGAAGTAATAATAATTTGTGATTTGTACTTGAATATATTTAATGTTGGACTGAAATTTTCAACTGAAATATCTAAAATTAATGTTTTAGTATATTTCTGTTGTTGGCAACAATGAAAGTGATATCAAAAATTGCACAGAAATAGCCTGTGTAAGCATGCAAAATAGAATTCTATTTTAGTGACGTCACGTTGCCTAGCAACCGTCGATTCTCCCATTATGAAATTCTATTGTGTGACGTCAGCAAAATAGAATTCTATTTTGCGTGCTTTGGGCCCTGATGTAAAATGGTCAGGCTTGGCAAGCGATATGCAATGCAAGACGGACTTGCATAACCTTGATGTAAAGCTGCTTTTAAACGAGTGCGAGATCATCATCGGCATAAGCAGCGTAAGCTATTCGCTTCGAGCGTTTATTTATTTATTTTATTTTATTTAGCGTATGGACTTTTTCAGTACGATAAATACACAAATATAATATATATTATTATCTTCGAGCTTCGAGCGTTAACAAAGTGTCAAAACAAAATCGATCGACCTGCTCATGGTGTCGGTTGCTTCAATCTTTTTAAGGACGCTTTATGGTATGTTTAAATGGGACATTTAAAAAAAAATGTCATATCACGTTATTTGTCGCGTTGATCAATGTAAAAATACATGGAAAACTATTAATGTGAAATATTTTTATTTTCCTCATTCCCAAAAAAAGATTAGATCAAAGAATAAAATTAATTAACGCTGTTATAAGGATGAAGTGAGGTTAACTTTTTCTATATACAGTGCTAGTCAAAAGTCCGTACCCCCCTCGTATCTTTTGAACGGTTATACCTATAATAGTGAAATTTGGAGGGAGGAAATAAACGGACGTAAGCTCCTTAACTAGTCATGACAGATGACGTAATAGTGACAGATGACGTTACAGAGCCACTGTGACCGATAATTTTAAATGGGACCTTATGGCAAGTGATACCTCGTTTGGACGGTATTCAAAATACCTATTCACTCATACTAATTTTTTTGGGTTTAATTTGATTTTGATTTTGGTGAATAAATTAAATAAATATAATATTGTAGTTTCGCATTTAATTAATAAAAACTCAAATGTCTGCCTATGGCTTTTTTGTCAAAAAAGTTGACGGTTTTCAATTCTCTAGTAGTTTTTACGTCAACGTCAACCTTTTTGACAAGTAATCATAGGCGGAATTTTGAATTTTTATTAATTAAATGCGAAATTACAATTTTATATTTATTTCATTTATTTATCAAAATTAGCTTAAGCTTCAACAAAATTATTATGACTGAGTAGGTATTTTCAATACCTTTCAAAAGAGGTATCACTTGCCATAAAGTCCTATTTAAAATTATCTGTCACAGTGGCGCTGTAAAGTCGTCTGTCACTATTACGTCACCTGACATGACTACTTAAGAAACTTACGTCCGTTTATTTCCTCCCTCCAAATCTCATTATTATAGGTATAACCATTCAAAAGATACGAGGGGGGTACGGACTTTTGACTAGCACTGTATACAAAGGATGTGGCAATATACACATGATATAATAATATTATTTACGTTTTTGTAAAATCTGTACATATTACATACACTTTTTAGCTCTGATAAATCCGAATTGACTTTAAAAAGTACGGATACGGTATGTCCTATATAACCTCACTATCACAAATTATGTCAATCAATCTTTATTAACGACAAAAAACATTTGTGTTGAACTATAAATTACATTATAAAAGAATAACCAATGAATTCTAACAATTTGTATTCGTTTATTATCACTGGAAAATAAAATATTCAAGTTTAACAAAATAATCCCATAAGAGTCAATACTAAAACGTCCTTACAAAACTGACAGCGTGTCACGTGACTGTAAATTTCTGTAAATAGAGGGGAGACGCACGGAGCCAATAAGAGTGCAATCCTTCGATCGGCATCTGTAGCCTCAGCCCCCCGTAGTACAGGACATTTCAGAGGGAGGGACCACCGTGGGACCTAGTACCGAAACCTGCGGAACACCCTGCGACAACCTGATGCTGGAATCTTTTTCTTTTATGAAACTGTCAGTAAAGTATCTGACAACCACACGTTGACCAGGTACTCACTGACACCCAAATCTCTCAGCCTGGACATGATTTTTCCCATGATGCTGTGATAAAGGCATTCTTGCCGTCTAGCAAGATGAGAACAACCCATTTCATTATATCCAGCTTGACTAGAGAGATCACTTTTGAGACCAGTAGCGTACTGATAGATCCGCGGGCCCTGGTTTCAGTTATGATGCGGGCCCCGCCCAATAATGCCCCCCCCCCCAATTATGCGGGCCTCCCACCCAATAAAAACACACATTGTATATTAAAAGTTTTTAATAAACATATAAGGGGATGAGGGTTTAGGGTGTGAGAGTTAGGATATATTATAGGGGTTTTGCTCGTACTCGAACTTCAGCTGTAAATAATGGGAAGCACCTTGCACATCGGGGTTGAATAATAATAAGCACAAACTTTACTGTGAGCGGTATAATCACCGAAAGAAATAGAAACAAACTACATTATTAAAACTAATAGTTCAATGGCTTGGAGTACAATCAGGCACTCTTGAAGCAGTCTCCGCCATTTTTGCTGTCAGCCGTCGGGAGAACCTCTGTCACTTGGTCGGCAGGGTTGCCAAGTATAATTCTTGTTACATCCTCCCCCTTTGGATCAGACGTAGAATATGGCTGATACAAAACGGAATAACTGGTTATTAGCGAGGGTTTGGAACAGACCTCGGTCATCATACATGAGCATCTTGATAGCGCTTAGGAGGGCGCTTGGAACGTCTGGGTCTCTGTATGGAACAATCAATCTGCGTAGGCAACGAGGTACTACTGGAGTCGCTGGTTGTGGTTACAGGTACACCAGAACCTGTAGATTGCTGCGTTGTCTTAGGATGTCGCTTAGGGATAGCCCCTCTGCTTTTGGCTGCGACATCTTTCTGCAACGTGGTTGAAGGTCGACCTCTACTACGTAACTCATGTAGAGGAGTTACAGGCGAATCGGAATCATCTTCCACAAAAGGATGGAGAGCAGACACGTGGTATTTTCCGATCGATACATCTGGGTGCGTTAGAGTTGCTAACTCATACGAGGTGGGAGAAAGTTGGTTAAGGATAAGGTATGGGCCATCGCGACGCGGCGCAAATTTAGAAGACAGTCCTGCATCACTTTTACTAAGGATGTGAGTCTTTACTAGAACTTTCTGTCCCTTGTTAAACACAACGGTTTCGCGAAAATGTTTATCTGCATACAATTTCGAAGAGTCTTGGCGTAACTCATTATTTTCTCGCGCACTTAATAAAATGTCAGTATGCCTGCGCAAGTAAGGTGTTATCTCGGGAATAACCGTTTCACTCGCGATAATAGCTCGTAAGTCTTTATGCACATCTGTGGGCGTACGTAGCTCACGCGCAAAGTTCAAATAGGCCGGGGAATAACCGGTAGCTAAATTTGGTACGGTATTCATAGAAAAACGTATACTGGGTAGCACTTCATCCCATTTAGTATGGTCTCTTTGAACTAAAATGGAAATCTGAATTTTAAGATCTAGATTTTTACGTTTCTCCGGATTTGAGGCAGGGTGATAAACAGGAATGAGTGATTGCTGAATACCTAGGCAGTATGTAAACTGATGCATTATTTTACTAACGAATTGGGGTCCGTTGTCACTTATTATTCTACGAGGGGTGCCGTATCGTAAACATATTTCACTTATTAGTACCTTTGTGCATTCCTCCGCAGTAGCTTGTTTTAACGGGAATATTTCTATCCATTTCGTGGAAGTATCTTCCACTGCAAAAATCCATCTGTTTCCCTTTTCAGTCACAGGTAGTGGACCCACTAAATCAATTGCAACGCATTCAAAGCGTTGTGCCAACACAGGTGTTTGAATTAGACCTGCTGATTTTAGATTCAAAGGTTTATACCTTTGGCAGTCGATGCATTTCTTTATATGCTTTACAACATCTCGCCTAATGGTAGGCCAGTAATAACGAAGAGCAATTCTTTGGATTGTCTTTTCATTTTCTTCCTCAGCTACTTTATTTTGAGGCACTACTAACTGAGCATCCTCACATTCAAGGTCCTGATTATACCGATACAAGACTCCTGATTCATGACATATCCGCGATCAGTATATCGGTTGATGTCTACTAATTCAGGTTCTTCAGATTCAAGGCAATCAATAATTATTTTAAGCTGTGAATCAGTCAAGTGTTCCTCTCTAAGTTTTTTATTGCTTATCGTTGGTACATCCATTGCGATAGTACAGAGGTCACAAATATCTTTCGTGTCTGGACCACAGATAGGCCTTGATAACATATCGGCGATTCGATTCGTCCGTCCAGGAACATATTCGATTCGTAAGTCGTAACTTTGCACTTCTAATGCCCATCTGCCCATCTAGCAAGTCGGCCAGTAGGAGATTTTAGTGACATCAACCATTTTAGCGGTTGATGATCTGTTTTGACAATAATAGGCGAACTTTCTATGTAACCCCGGAATTTATTAATTGCATATACTATAGCTAAAGCTTCTCGCTCTGTCGTACTATAGTTACGTTCAGCCGCTGTGAGTAAGCGACTTGCATACTCTATCGGCTTTTCATTTTCTTCCTCCCCCTGGAGGAGACATGCGCCAAGTGCATATGAACTTGCGTCTGTTTTAATTACAAAAGTATCTGTAAAAGTTGCTTGCTGCAGAATGGGAGCTTGCGTAAGCAATCTCTTAAGAGTTTCATAGGCCTGGTTTTGTGCCGGTCCCCAAACAAATGCTACATTCTTCTTAGTTAGATCCGAAAGAGGTTTGGATATACCTGCGAAGTTTGGCACAAAACGTCGAAACCAACTACAAGTTTGCAAAAAGGACAAAACATGTTTAGCATTGCGTGGAATAGGTATTTCAGCAATTGCTGATATCTTCCCTGGATCAGGAGCGATCCCATTGGGCGTAAGAAGGTGCCCTAAATACTTTACTGAAGAGCGCACAAAAGTACATTTTGCTCTATTTACACACAGTTTGAATACTTGTAATATTTGAAACACACTAGCTAGATCATTGATATGATTTTCAAATGAGCTAGATAAAATAATAATATCATCTAAATATGCCAAAATAGTAATACCTGGTAATCCGCTACGAAAACGGTCAATAAGCCTTTGAAAAGTAGCAGGCGCGTTTCGTAGACCAAAAGGCATACGATTAAATCTAAAAATACCAAAAGGGGTAATAAAAGAAGTTTTATCTCGATCTGATGGACGAACACTTATTTGATGGTAGCCACTTTTCAGATCTAGTGTTGTCATAAATAGTGTCTGTGTGGTGGCATGCAACAGATCGTCCATCCTCGGTAGAGGATATCTATCTGGTACAGTTATTTCGTTGAGGCGTCTGTAATCAACGCACATGCGAAAGGTACCGTCTTTTTTAGGAACGAGTACAGTTGGTGCAGCATAAGCTGAGTCGCTTTCATCAATGATTTCCATTTCCAATAAATGATGGATTTCATTTTTGAGTATCTCTGCTTTCTGAGGTGTTGTCCTATAAGGGGGCACAGCGATTGGAATATCACTGGTTAAATTAATACAATGCTCAGCAAATGGTGTAGGTTCATTATGTTCCATAAAAACGTCACCGTACTGATTTATCAAGCACTGTAAAGTACTACGCTCAGAAGTATTTAACTGTGAAGCTTCGTCCTGTCGTAAAGTAAGTTCAAGAAGGTTAATTGAAGCATTGCAGGAGTTAGGTTCCCGTAATAGTTTATGTTGAATATCAGGAGAATCAGCAAATGAGAATTTCATTTGAGAGATATTAATAATAATATCAGCATTTTTTAAGAAGTCTATGCCAAGAAGAGTTTTAGCTGATGTGTGTTCAGGAAATGCCACAAAAGTTGTAGGTATGGATCTATCTAATAGGAGAACCAAACACTCAAAAATATGAGCTGTTCCGTGCGGCTTATACCGTCAGCAAGCACTAAACTCATTTCCTTGGAAATATAGTGTAGACCTTTGTTTAAAAAATGATTGTATAGTCTAATTCCAGCTATAGTACATTTAGCTCCAGTATCAACATATGCGCAACCACTCAAACCTAAGACACTTATTGGTAAGAGGGGACGATTATTCAAATTGTCAGTTTCTGCTAAAAGAAGCTCTACAGAAGAAGCTGCTTCTGTGGTAATAGGATTTACAGAAATTTTACAGTTAGGACAATTTGTGCGAACATAACCAGGAGTATTGCAACCGTAACAAACTACACTGGAAGAACGTTGAGAAGGTACATTTGAAGTGCTAGGATTCGTATTTGGACGACTAGGAGATACAGAGGTGCTAACTGAATCATTAGAATTAGATTGCTTAAATTTTCTGCATTCCGGCTGAGTATGGCCAAAAATTTTACAAAATGTACACTTTGGTCTGAATTTTGGTTTAACAGAATCCTTGTCTTCATTCGATTGAGGTTTTTGTCGACGATCAGAGTCGGTAGCAACTAAACCTTCCTTTAAGGATGCTTCGATTTCTCGAGATTCCCTTAGAAGTTCCTTAAAGTCTCGAAATTTATTCCTTGGTAACCTTTTTCGTATTTTACGCGCCATTAAGCCATAAACCATATCCAACTGAACCTCTTCGGTTAGGGTATAAAGTAATTGTGCGAGCAAAGCTCGAATACGAGAAACAAACAGTTCGGTAGGTTCCTTAGAATTTTGTTCACGCGAGAATAATTCTCGAAATATTAAATGAGGAGGAAGTTTTCTCGAATAGGCATCTCTCAAGGCTTGTACAGCGTCTGCCCATGTGAGAATGGTATTTTTGACACCTTGCCACCATGTAGCAGCACTAGCATTAAGAAGCATGGATAAACCACGAAGAGCATTTTCATCACTTATTTGGGAACAGTCCTTAAAAGTGATCACATTGTCGAGAAAAGCTTCAACATCAGCGTTAACAGTACCATCAAAGCGAGCAGTACATTTAACGAAGTTTCCTCCTGACGTATGTGTAGGAGTTCTATTAATGTCTCTGATTTGTACCAGAATATCTTCAGATACTTGTTTGTTAGAATTAGCAAGTACCGAAAGTAATGAATCAAATTGATCTTGTGACATTGTTACCATAGCGGGAGCAGAACATTCTCCTGCTGTAGGATTTTTTGAATTACCTTTTGACATTGTACAAAGTATAGCAGATAACCAAATATTACTAAATGTGTAACAGACACAGGCAATAAAAGTGATTTTATTGTAAAAATTAGATAGTTATATGTATATGCAATAAAAGTTATTTTATTGAGAAATCGTAATATAATTACATGCAATAAAGTTATTTTATTGAAAAAGTATATAATTATATGCAATAAAGTTATTTTATTGAAAAGTTATATAATTATATGCAATAAAGTTATTTTATTGAAAAGTTATACAATTATATGCAATAAAGTTATTTTATTGAAAAAGGTATATAATTATATGCAATAAAGTTATTTTATTGAAAAAAGTTATATAATTATATTTTAATTTAAAATCCGAGCAAATTCGGTAAAATTTTAAATTTGGCAACAAAATGTTGAAAAAATTTGAAGAGCTACGAAACAGTGTTAGACATAGGCAACACCGCGCAGAACGACAAGTAAGCGAACATCAATTCGAATAATCGAAATACGAAATCGATTCCCCGTACTCAGATCGTGCATGCAAAATCGATATATACCGGTGAAACATGAAAATCGGCGCAAAATACATGCCACGCCACGATATGAAAAAGTAGGGTTATTGATTTTAAAATACTACTTACAGCGAAATTCTGGTATTAAAAAGCACTTTAACACTTACGAAACAATGTCTATAATTCCTAGCCACAAAGTTGGGACGCCAATATAAGGGGATGAGGATTTAGGGTGTGAGAGTTAGGATATATTATAGGGGTTTTGCTCGTACTCGAACTTCAGCTGTAAATAATGGGAAGCACCTTGCACATCGGGGTTGAATAATAATAAGCACAAACTTTACTGTGAGCGGTATAATCACCGAAAGAAATAGAAACAAACTACATTATTAAAACTAATAGTTCAATGGCTTGGAGTACAATCAGGCACTCTTGAAGCAGTCTCCGCCATTTTTGCTGTCAGCCGTCGGGAGAACCTCTGTCACTTGGTCGGCAGGGTTGCCAAGTATAATTCTTGTTAACATTAAATTATAAATCATCATATATTTTTTATAAAAACGCAGCTAATTTAAAATAGTAAATTAATCCTATCGTTTTTCATACCAACGGAAGTTCTGATACGTACCTGTTAGTTCAGTTGTCCTCACTTTTGTTTTAGACCAGCAGGGCGCATCTGTAAAAATATTAGTACATTTGGACGCTGAGAGGTGACTCAAATTTTTTTGCAGAAATTGCTTGAAAGTAGCTCAAATAATAATATTTGAGATATTCTCCCACTCAAAAAGGTCCGTAATATTGTTTAAATAATCAAAATGTCAAAAAATGAAGGAAAAATTCGATTGTTTCTTCAGTTTTTGATTATAACTTTAAACATATTCATTTCCGAGAAAAGTTGTACTGACCTAAAAGTTGCTTAATTAAATTTCCTACACTATCGGATTGGTTAAAAATTTTAAAAATTGTAATACATGTTTTTCAACCATATTATGCTACACTCAGGACCTTCATATTTTACCTAAAAAACTTTATGATATAATAAAATAATACTGTCAATTTCAGTAAGACCGGGTCAATAGATTTTTCAAAATAAATTTTGCAATCCAGCTTTCGCAAAAAAAAAAATTATTTTTTCAAAATGTTACGGGACCGAAAATAAAGCAAAACAGCAAGTTGAATTTTGTACTACTTATAGAACAATACTTTACCTTTCATCTGCAATTTGCAAAATTGAAATCGGGTAACTACCACGGCGTCAGGAATTTTTTTAAATGAACAATAATTTTTGGTGCTACGCGCAAGACAGCGGATAGTTTGCTCTGATTGGGCATTCCAATGACGTTTGAGATAATTATTGATACATTTTAATTTTTAGTACATTTCGATATAAGTAAATAAATTTGTTTATTGCAAAATAAAAACACATACTCTGTCTTTTGAAATAACACTTTTTTAGCAATTTTTTAGCTTTTTTTTTCTTTGTTCTGATATTTTAACTTGGAGAATAAAAGTTTATTATTTTTAAACACATGCAATTGTTTAAACGATATTTCACAAACAATAATCAAATTAGTTTGATTTTTGTGGAATTAAAATATTAAAACACAACAAACTATAGAGGAACAAAATATGGAGGAAGAAAATAATATAATAGATAAAGATTGGAAGAAATTTTGGTGGAAATCAACACCGCGGTCCTGCGCGTAGCACCAAAAATTAATGTTTATTTAAAGAAATTCCTGACGCCGCCGTGGTAGTTAATCGATTTTAATTTTGCAAATTGAAAATAAAAGTTACAGTACTGTTCTATACGCAAAAAATTTTTTAACTTGTTATCTCCTTTATTTTCAGTTTTCAGTCCTGCGACATTTTGAAAAAAATTAATTTTTTTTGCGAAAGCTGGATTGCAAAATTTATTTTTCAAAACCTATTGAACCGATGTTAATGAAATTTACAGTATTATTTTATTATATTATACAGTTTTTCTGAATGTAATATGAAGGTCCTAAGTGTAGCATGAATGGTTGAAAACGTAAAATGCGAATACTTGTTTTTTATGGTTTTTTCGCCATTTATTGCTATTTTGCAACAAGTGACAATTTTTAACCAATCCTATGTTGTAGGAAATTTAATTACGCAACTTTATGTCAGTGCAGCTTTTCTCGGAAATAACTTTTAAAGTTTTAATCAAAAAACGAAGAAAAAAATCGAAATTTTCCTTAATTTTTTGACATTTTGATTATTTAAACAATGTTCCGGACCTTTTTAACCCTTAACTACAGACATTCCAATATTATCACGTAACTACAGACTCCCGGTATTTTTTACCGGTCATTATAAAATAGGGTCAAAATATAAAGTTAATAATAAAAAACAAAAACATTTTGCATTATGTGTTTTTATGGAGTCTCTAGATATGGGAAAAATGGTAAAATGAGTGATTTTAATAATATAGTACAAGATTTTTGAAGAATAATCTATTAAACCAGAATTTTGGTAACATTTTTGGTCTATTGAAACAAACGGCCATAAATGCTATGGACAAAAATTTAAACTTTTTTTTAACAAATAAACGTAACATAGAATCACAAAGGAAATATAAAATAGCATCCACGAAAATTTTTACATCCATGAAAAAAAATCTGCAAGGGGTAAAATTGTAATAAAATTAAATGGCAATTCCATTTTTGCAAAGTGGCCTCAAAATTTTTATCTTCAAATTTAACCTTCATTGAAGGTCCAGGATGTCTTCCACAGTCCATTTCTTTACATTTTTCCCAAAAACACAAAAAAATAATGTAAACATTTCAGATTTACAAATATAGTACTCATATAAAAATACTCCCTTAACACAGACATCCGGTAATTTTTACCGGTTAAGATTTTTGATGTGTACCAGAAAAGAAAATATTGACAATACACAATACACGCTTTGACTAGCATTGTTATACAAACTGCCCGAGAGGTACAGAGACACATGAACTTGTAAGTTGTGAGGTTACCACGAAATCCACATTTTGGGAATGCCCGCCGGTAAAAAATACCGGATGTCTGTAGTTAAGGGTTAAGTGGGAGGATAACTCAAATATTATTATTTAAGTTATTTTCAAACAATTTCTGCAAAAAATTTGAGTCACCTCTCAACGTCCATCTCAAAACAGATGCGCCCTAGACTATTTATATTTATTTCAGTTATCAAGAATTGTTATATACCTAAAAGTAAAAGCTAAAGAATGATGATGCTATAAATATAAACAAAAGAAGCATCTTTCGTCGTCTTGGGATTAGACATTTTTATAACTCTGACAAAAGTATAAAACTTGCAATGACTCTCAATTTGCAAAATAATAACTAAACTATAATATATATTATAGATAACTAAACTATAATATATATTATAGATTTATTCGAGCAACATGCTCCGAAGCAGGCGTTCTCCCTCTGGGTAAGTTCAGGTATCAGGATACGTTCGGGGCGAATAAATCTAATACAATATATATTATTATAGGTTTGTTCCTTAGAATATAAAATAAATAGGAAGGAGTCTGTCATGTATCAACAACACCTTAAATTTCTAGCGGAACCGGCCATCTTGAACGTCTGTGGATGACTCCTAAGTTTTTGTCAACGAGGTAGAAAGAAGGTGTTTGTGTATTGGATCAGCTGTGTGCATAGGCGTACCATCTGGTAAAGCTCCTGTATATGCAATCCATTAACTGACGTTATTAGTATAATAAAATGTTATTTAACTGACTTTTCAACAAAATATTATATTAATACGTACTTTCTCTTGATCTATACGCTGTGAGCTCGTAGGTAGAGGGGATAATGAAAAATTCGCGAGCGCCAGTAGTGACAAGTTTGTAAACATTTACTAGAAATTTGCTTTTTGACGTTCTGCATTAAGAGTTGCATATTATAGCTTTTAAATGTCTCACGAAAGTTATATTAAAGAGTGTCGAAATACTGGTTACAATAGTAACTGTGTATTCTACAACTTTCCTGTCGCTAAGCATAAGGTGATTTAACGACAAAAATGGATTGATGCAATTAGAAAAAAGTAAGTAAACACAATTTTAATTTTAAAACGGTAGAAAAATTTGAGCTAAAGGATCAGTTAACACACTCTCGAATTTTGACGGTTTTAATTTTACAATCCAATCCTGAAACAAAATTTGAATGCGTGAAGATAACGACCAATCACAGCAAACGTAGGATGCTGTTAACTGTCATTCATAAGTTAATATTTAAGAAGTATTATACGCTCTGAGCTTCGCTGGTGTCGCTCCTGGCGGATTACTAATTCAACTTTCACCGGTAATTTTTAAATTTATTATTTAATTGTTATCGCTTAATATTTACAACCCTAAAAAGTAATTAAATTGTAATAGATTTTTTAAAATTTTTCCAATCATTTTGACGTTCTATTGATGCAATATTGGGTGCGTTCGGACGACCACAGCGGCTGGACAGCTGAGCCAGCAGTAGCTGTCAGACGTCACCGCTAGAAGTCAGCCGCTGAGAAATTTACTAAGCTTTCCCTATCACGGCTGGATCCAACCACTCAGCCGATTTCTGCTGACAGTCAGCCGCTATGGTCGTCCGAACGCACCCATTAATTTCTTACTTCGGATACTTTCACAATTATCGTGTAGATGGCGCTAAAGATTAATATATTAATTTATAGTTACATATTACGGAACGTTAAAAAAACGTAAATTCAGTATTTAAAACGTAAGTATATTTAAGGTAAAAATATATACCACAGCTTTGACCAACTAATATTTTTTATAATTAATGTTTTTAATTTTAAATTAATTACATTGACATTTATGTCAAATTTCCGGTAAACGTTTACAGACTTGCCACTACTGGGGCTTGCGAATTTATAAATATCCCCTCTACGTACGAGCTCACAGCGTATACTATAATTATATTAAATTATTATACTTTTTTGTAGAATAAATTTTTTCTAATATTAGTTGTCAACATAAACGTCAAAACGATAAGCAAAATTTATGAATAATAAATTCGGTACTTACTGCTATTAATTATTGATTACAATCCAATTACTTCTTTACAATTACAATCCAATTAAATAATAAGTTTGAAACAACTATTATTTGCTTTTCTAGTGTCCTCTTAAAAATTCCGGCCGAAATAGGAACACTAGTCAACCGTTAGATGGCGATAGCAGCCATACCAGCGAAGCTCACAGAGTATAGGCAACACCTTTTTCTTTCCAGAAAATGTCCGGTAAAAGTTATACCAGTAATCCTGTAGGTAGGTGGCGATACCAGCGAAGCTCGGAGCGTATAGCTGTTTGTTTAACATTAAAGATGTAATAAAATCGTTAAGAATTTCTTTTCTTCCCTCTTTCAAAGGTACGTCACTGGAGATAGAAAGCAAATCTGACAGCTGATCGCCATTTGCAACCTCCTTCCTGGCTCGAAGTCATTTCGCATTGTACTCCTTCCTAGTTTATTTTATATTCTAAATATTGGCATATCCGCTCCGAGCTTCGCTGGTATCGCCACCTACCTACAGGATTACTAGTATAACTTTTACCGGAAATTTTCTGGAAAGAAAAAAGTGTTGCCTATACTCTGTGAGTTTCGCTGGTATGGCTGCTATCGCCATCTAACGGTTAACTAGTGTTCCTATTTCGGCCGGAATTTTAAGGAGGACAGTAGAAAAGCAAATAATAGTTGTTTCAAACTTATTTTTTAATTCTTATCGTGTAATATTTACAACGTAAAGAAGTAATTGGATTGTAATCGATAATTAATAGCAGTAGGTACAAAATTTATTATTCATAGATTTTGCTTATCGTTTTGACGTTTATGTTGACAACTAATGTTAGAAAAAATTTATTCTACAAAAAAGTATAATAATTTAATATGATTATAGTATAATACTACTTCTTAAATATTAACTTATGAATGACAGTTAACGGCATCCTACGTTTGCTGTGATTGGTCGTTATCTTCACGCATTCAAATTTTGTTTCAGGATTGGATTGTAAAATTAAAACCGTCAAAATTCGAGAGTGTGCTAACTGATCCTTTAGCTCAAATTTTCTACCGTTCTAAAATTAAAATTGTGTTTACTTACTTTTTTCTAATTGCATCAATCCATTTTTGTCGTTAAATCACCTTATGCTTAGCGACAGGAAAGTTGTAGAATACACAGTTACTATTGTAACCAGTATTTCGACACTCTTTAATACAACAACTTTCGTGAGACATTTAAAAGCTATAATATGCAACTCTTAATGCAGAACGTCAAAAAGCAAATTTCCAGTAAAGGTTTACAAACTTGTCACTACTGGCGCTCGCGAATTTTTCATTATCCCCTCTATCTACGAGCTCACAGCGCCATGATACTATAAATAACAAGATAATATATTGCACATCCGGAAGTCGTGACGTAACTGGAGACCGGCAAGTTCGTAATTGTTCGTAATCATTCGTAATGTCCGATTACTTTGAATTGTTTGCGGTTGTATTTTATATTTTATCTTTGACAGTTATTTTGACTGGAATATCGACACTAAATTTTTTTCGAATAAATTGAAGTTTAATGTTATTTAGCTAATTGAATAATTTCATCACATAATGCATACAAATCCCATTTAACTTTAACAAGAATTCAAATTTAACTTCCGGTCTCCAGTTACGTAATCAATGCGCGAACTCGGACGTATTTGAGCTACGGGAAAATACTATCTCTTTATTTATAGTATCATGATACAAACCAAAGACGTATGACGTAGTTAGATTAATATTATGTGACACATGACAGAAGCTCGAAACAAATGACAATCGATGAAAAGCCCATGAACAAATAAATAACAAACGTTTGTTATGGGTATTTTTATATTAATGTTTGTTATAGATACAATCTAGGACTTTCCATCGATTGTCATCTGTTTCGAGCTTCTGTCATATCTTGTATAATCTGTGTGTAATATTAATATACACGGAATACGACATATGATCGAAAATTCGAAGCTCGAAACAAATGACTGTTAATGAAAAGCCCTATACAAAATAAGTGATTGAGGTGATCGTTCATGGGTATTCTTTCATTTTTCCGACTGTACCTATTTTTTATACAAATAAAAAATATTTTATGGTAGCTGTATAGCCACAATCGATATAGCACCACCTAACCACAGAATAAAAACCAAAGAATTCTATGACTGACATTTGGCTTGGCTTGACTTGGCATGTGACATGTGACAATTTGGTCTTGGACTCCATGTGCATGTGCTGTGAAATTTTGTTGTTTCACCTAAAATAACGATTTTAACATTTAATTTAACATTTTTACAGAATACATTGGTAGCTCCAAATAATTTAGGATCGAGATGGAAGATTCAGGTAAGATAATTGATTTTTTTATGGTTCATATTTTATTTTAATATTTTATTTTTTATGTACATAAATGGTTTCCATTTTTAGCTACACCGTCACCCAAAAAAGTGTTTAGGTTGGTTAGAAGAAGACCGAAAAATGCAGAAAGTGAACAAAGTAAGTGCATGTTGTGTTTAGGTCAATGCTTAGAACTTAAAACATGTATTTGTTCAGAATTTTTATCTCTGGATTTAGTATTATTTTCATTTAGTATTATTCTCAGGTTTCATAGTAACATCCTATAAAAATAAAATTATATAAGTTGTTGTTTTAAATATCTCTTGCTATGTTTCAGATAATCGGAACTAAAACTAAAACTTTCTTAATATGACATAAATAAAGTATTGTCTTAGCTAGGCTCATACAAGTTACTTCTAGGGTTTAAAAACTGTTTAATAATTGTGGCATGTTTAAGTTAAGTAAATGTTATGTTTATGTGGGATTAGCCACTGTTAGGTTGTAATGAGAATTGCATATTTTATCTAAAAAATACTTGATGTTTCAATTTCCACTCAGCAAATTGTTATTTATTAACACATTGATGGACAGTGCGTGAAGTGAAATGTATAAGCAAGTGTTGTGACACTATATTATGTATTTTGCAAAGTAGACTAGAGAAATAGCTGAATTTCTTTTAGAGCTGATAGTTTTTTGTAAACATGTGGACAACGACCATGGATGTCATATATTCGATAATCTTTGTCTGAAAGCCAATGCCTACCGATGTTTTGTCACAACTCATTATTTTATAAATGTCTATAGACGTTCTGTCACATTATGTCAATGGATATTAGACGTCTATAGATATTCTGTCAACGTGTTAAAAGATAAAGATAATTTCTCTTAATTTTCTGTTGACGTGTGGAAACCGAAACATTAAGTATTTTTATGTAAAATATGTAATTGTCATTACAACCTACTGTGGCTAATCCCATATAAACATATGATTTCAAGTTATTTCTATATGTGTGAAAGAATAAACTTGAATAACAAACATCACAATTTTCTCTGGTTTAAGTATACAAACATTTTTTTAATCATAATTTACATTATAAAGTCAGAACTTATAAAAATTTAGTATAATATCAGATCACATGGCTCCAAACCTAAATTTTAATATATCTAAACTAAGTACAGTCGAACCCGCTTATTGGAATAGTCTTCGTGCCAAGCAAAAGTATTCCTATAACCGGAATATTCTAATAACCGATCATTGGTAGCTAGTAAAAACGTTTCGGAACCTCAAATTTCTATTCCTTAAACCGGGATATTCTTATATCAGGTATTCTAATAAGCGGGTTTGCCTGTATTTGACCTTTGCAAAGTGGTTTGCATTCTGTAATGACCTGTAGTTTATTCTCAAATGTTTTTGTTTAGAATTATTAATCTTATAAATGTTTACTTTAATACAGTAACACAATCAAATGCAACAATGGAGAAATTGTAATCTCAAAATAACAACAATTATAGTTCATTTGCTTTCAAGATGACAAGATTTCAAGTTTCAGATACCTGATTCGTGGGTTTTTCATGTCGTTGCAGCTTGTCATTGATTAGAAATTAATTTGTAATATAGAATATATTAATTTCTAATCAACGACAAGCTGCGTGCGACGACACGAAATGCCCATGAATCAGGTGTCAGTAATTTGAAATCTTGTCATCTTGAAAGCGAATGAACTATAGTTAAAGTAGAGGTGATAGAGTTTTGTGTCCCTAACTGAAAAGTATATTAAGTAGGGACTTACTATATACTTTTTTTTTTTACTATTGTGTATCAGTAATTTATTTGTAATTCTTTGTTGCAGTAGCAGTATAATCTAATTTCTGAGATGTCACAATTACAAATAAATTACTGATACTCAACAGTAAGTCTATGTAATAATAGACTTTTCAGTTAGGGACACAAAAATGTATTGCCGCTACTTTATATCTATCCATCATTGTTGAGTATGATGGTATTACCTTAAAGCAAACATTTCTAAGATTAATAATTTGGAACAAACAATTGAGAATAAACTACAAATCATTTTTTAAAAACCTTAAATAAGCTCTGCTAAAAAGTAGTAATTTCTGAGATACAATTTTGTGTTCCTAAGTCGACATTATGTACAGTTATGATCATTGAATAGTTCACAGGCTTACATATCTAGGAGCCAATTTTTTAAATCTATACCTCGTTTAAACCCACCTTTTACGTCAAAGTGACGTTAACAGTGGTGTATCTACAATAGGTTGATTAAAATTAAAAAATCAAAATAATATAAATATATTTTACAAAATTTAACAACATGGATAGTATAGAAAGAAGTTTTTTTGAATAAAATGGGTTATAGTCTTAGTAGGTAACGAAAATAGGGAAGTATGGTTTTAAAATATCCATTTTATTTTAACTCTATTTCATATTAAATAATGATAAACAATGTTAAATAATAAACAATAATTTGTGTAATGCTTTTACGTGCAGTGCAAGTACTGCCCGGAAACGCTGTCTCTTCATTAGCTTTTTGAGCTCTGGCAAAAGAAGATTCTCTCAAATAATCTACTAACAACTCATCCTGTTGATATGTGGAGATCGTCTGCCCTCTTGAACCGCCCAACCTTGCTACAGAGTGATAATTATCTCATCTTTCTTCGATTTTCCATATGCACATATGGCTCACGTACAAATGTGCAGCAACTTTCCTTAGTGAACAACATTTTTCAAGTTTGGCAATTGCTCTTGCTTTTTGCATATCACTCAAATGCATTCTAACCATTTTGGAGGAGTTTGATATCGTTTTATTTTATTTTATTTTTCAACACTAGCAAAATTCTTGACAAGCATTGACTGAAATTTTTTAATTTGATATTTATCAAATCCGTACGACACTGCAAGTTACTTTTCCAATCTTTTCTGTAGAAACCATTTGGATGGAAAATGCTTTCCTGAATTATTGAAAACTCAATCTTTTTATTGATTTCCAGGTAGATATTTTTTTAAAAAAATCAGACATAAAATTTTGTAGGTTCACTTTGTATTTATTGATATGCCTTATTGTTTGCTTGCCAACTTCATAGATTCGTGATAATGATACATTCACCATTTTCACTTCTATTTAAAATCTGCAGCTTTTGTTAAATCGTTAAAATATTTCTTTGCATTTTACACTAGTTTATTTTATTTTGGAAACACTTGTTGAGAATATAGTACAGTAGTGTCTTCAGTATCAGCAGCAGATAAGAAGCGAATGATTTTTAAGAGCTCTGTTGTTAAGCATATTGCATTATGCATCTCTCTTACGGCATATAGAATTTCCGTCGAGTCATTTACAGTGATGCTATTTCGATAAAACCTTAAAAATGTAATTTGAGTAATGGAAAATCATTGCATGGATTATGGATAATCGGCAGCCTGGATAATATGCGCATGCATAAACGAAGTTTATAATTTTGAGTGATTTTGATAAACAAATTAAAAGATTTTCACAATCAGTTAGCACTAGCAGGTTGAAATAATATTTATGAGAGTGGTGACACAAATGACAATTAGATGTCTTAATATATTTGTACCTAATTTTAATTTAAATTTGTCCATTAAAAAAATGTATCCTAACCAAAATACAAATAATTTAACACCATATGTACCACATACGAGAAATAAAATTTGTGTTACACAATGAGCCATGGAATGCTTAATGTTAGGTTTTTCTCATAGGATTAGGATTACGAACAAGGAAATAAGACAGAGAACAGGAGTGCCAGATGCCATAGAAAGAATTATGACCCTTAAGTGGAATTGGGCAGGGCACGTATCTAGAATGTCGGATAACGGATGGACACAGTGAATATTACATTGGAGACCAAGACAAGAAGCACATCGGAGTAGAGGTCGTCTGCCAACAAGATGGTCTGATGACATAAAACGGATTGAAAAAAAATTGGATGCAAACAGCACGAAACAGAAACATATAGAGAAGACTGAGGGAGACCTATATCCAGCAGTGGATAGATCCAGGTTGAATGATGATGATGATGTGTACCACATGGACACACGCATACTTTCACAAGTTTCACACAGTCTATGCGACCATATCTGGACATAGGTTATAACAATTATTAACTAAAAAACAGTAAAGATAAGCCAAAATACCTCCTTCGTTAAAGTATTGAACACAAAATTGATCAATTGATAAATTAACCTAGAACAGCATGGTTAAAAATTAATGATGTAAACCACAATTCAATGACACAGACTAAAATTCAGATCCCAGGGAAGGTAATACCAACGAATATAGATGCATATACACTTGAGAGCAAAATAATCGACTCAGTCAATAAATTATACCTACATGTTATATACCTGTCTAGCATCAATGTATCAACATTGTTGCTAGACAGGTAAATGTCATTTTATACCGGGTATAACAATCATACTGTGTTTTTTCTTAAAGTTCGGAACACCCTGTGGAATACTCTAGCATATATGAAATATTTAAATTAAAACTCAATTGTAGCCTTACGCTTTCTTAATATTTTGTTTTTTGATTCATTCGCTTATGTTCGATACTAAAAGAGATATGTACTTTTATATTACAAATGAGGTATGCTATTTGGTCTTGATCAATATCATTCCAAATCTCGAGAGCTACTGTTTCTACCTCTTGTAAGGTCCTAGGAGGTGGCAAACGCTGTCGTCGTCTTCTGCCAATTATGTCTCAAAAATTTTCGATCCGGTTAAGATCTGGACTATGCGATGGCCAATTCAAAGTCACGAAGATTTACCCATAGTAAATATTCAGTTACAGTTCGTGAACGTGAGCTCTTGCATTATCGTGCATTAGCAAAAAATTGGTACCGGTGTAAGGAGTCGATAGCATGGTAGCTAAATTCTTCGCTATGTAAGATCACTGCTTGAACACACTCATCGCAGGTCATATTCCTTATAGCGCGTTACATTTCCACCAAACACCAAAAAAAAAAAATACGGACTTAATAAACATTATACAGACTAAATAGTAAATTTTCACAACAAATCATACACTTTCTGACTCTTACCAATTTGACATCCAATAAATTGTTAATTTCTCATAGTCTACGTTAGACTTGTTTATTAAACTAAGCAGAAAAAGAGGATTTATTGATGAAAATCATCGCTAGTTGTTAATGTACCTAACTTTTTGAAGTTATACTTCTTTCGGCGCGATTGAGATTGAGGGTGAAGTTATTGATCTGCGCGCATGCGCACACCGACAGTATGGTATTAGTCGTTATACGGGCTCTGATTGGGTGTTGAAATGATCTGTCAATAATAAATAATTGTTCAATATGAAGGTAAACAAATGTATAATATATTAGTTTTATTGTTGTGAGGACAGAAACAAAAAACTTTATAATTGTAGTGACATTTAAATAGTTTTTAAAAGCAACAGGTACGTAATAATTGTAAATGTATCATAGTTACCTACCTATTTGAACCTACCAAAATACATAGTATGTAATACTTTTATTTACATAATTTGATTACCATCAAAATTTCTATCAATGTTCACCTAATATATTGTTTTCTTACTCTATGTTTTGTTGTATTTTTTCAATTCTAAATCATTTCAATTCAAAATCAAAATAATTTAATTTAATTCAAAAATGTCAAAAGCTTAATCCATTTAGTTAGTAGATCTTCGCACATAATGACACATTGCCTCTGTGGCGAAGCGTTTAAGGCGAATGAACCCCAATATACCAACCGCGCTGATAGCTGGTTCGAATCCCAATAAAAACTTTTATTTTTTTATTTTTTTTATACATTTTATGATTGTAAATATATTTATTATATAATTTTATTTTCAGAAAATACGTATTTAGGTAAAAAATTTTCTGACAATGTTCAGAAATCATTTGTGGCATTTTTAATGTGTTTGTGTGTGTTTTATTCTTTTATTATTTTAATTTTTGGCACTGTTTTAATAAAAATGTTTGAGAAGTAGTAAGTATAAATTAGTTTAATATTTAAATAAAATATAAATAAAAAGTATATTAATGTCGTTTAAATCATATAATAGAAGTATAACTTCTTACGTGCGTACAAAGTACACACACATTCTTTTTTGTTATCCAACATAAGCAAACGAATAAAAAAAAAAGAAAATGTTAATAAAGCCTAAGGCTACAATTTAGTTTTAATTTCAATATTTTATATATGCTAGAATATTCCACAGGGTGTTCTGAAGTTTAAGGAAAAAACACAGTGTGATTGTTACACCCGGTATAAAATAGCGATAATGCTAAAGAATAAAGTCGACTTTACACTACATGATTTATCATGTGATTTGTCATATGATTTTTCCCATGACGAGCCGCATGACAATGCTTATGACAAAACGAGCCGTATAAACAATGCAAAATCATATGACAAATCACACAGTGTAAACATGTAAATTTCACTCCATGACCAAATCACATGATAAATCATGTAATGTAAAGTCGACTTAAGGCTATAACATACTAAAAATATTACTCAAATCGGACAACAGGTTTAGGAGATTCGAGACATCTAACGTGTATAATACATCGAGTGAGTCGGTTATTTTGCTCTCAAGTGTAGAAGCACACTTCTCGTAAATTTATTACTTGCTGTTCTGGTAATTTGCTGATGTCCCAGTTAGAATAGTAATTTACTATTCTGGGACTAAATTACTTGTTCACAAATTTTTACTTTCATTTCTGTACCACTAGGGAGTGCTTATGTGATCTGCATTATGTGCATTTTATAAAATTTGATATCAAATCCTACTCAACCACCATATTTTTTTGCAAATATAAAATATTAATTAAAAATGAATAAACATTTTCAATTTCGTTGCAACCTGAAACTGCAGTCGTATTATATTCTAGTTAAATCAGAGAGTACAGCAAGCATCTCTACTGGCTTCGGGGCTTCTTAGCCCTCATCAGGAGATACATATTATGCTCTTCTCTCTGAATGAAAGAGGATAATACTCCAAGTGCAGTCACGGATTGCAACGAACGAATGGGCAGGGATGCCCTAGCGACATCTGCTAGAAAATATTAACTTTTAATACTTTTTAATAATTGTATCTTTTTAGAACTATAAACAATATTGTGATTTAAATTTTTAATTGTAGTAGTAGAAATTTACAAATAATATAAGTACCTAATAAAGTGTATGCAGTCTCCATGTACAGGAGTAATTTGAAGTATACTTACTGTAACCATTTCTCCCATTTGAAATGGGCTTCTATATGCATCTACAGGGTGATTGATTAGTAGGGTAAAGCTCAATAGCTCCGCTATAGTAGTAGATAGCAATAAAAGTTAATAACAAAAATTTTAGCCACCTTTGAGCTTTACATTACAAAATTAGTTAGAATGTTACAGGGTGTTCGATAACACAGTGGCAGACCTAACTTATGTTTTTTTAAATGGAACACCCTATATTTTATTTTATATTCGAAATCCTGTTAACTTCTCCATCACAAAAATATAAAGGTTTGTAATGTTATACAGGGTATTTACAAAGTTATAACCAATTTTGTATGAAAATCGTAACAAGTTCAACTCCCTGTATAAATAAAAATAAACACAACAGCAATGGTTTATTAATGCCATATTTTTTATTTATTGTCAAAATTTTTAAGAATTATTGATATTGCTAATTTTCTTTATATCAAATACAGGGTGAGTCAAAACACAAGTACATTATTTTCTCAGTAATGTTAAATGGAACACCCTGTATTTTATATCATTATTGAAAAGTAACATTAACATACTTTAATTTTTATATAACATTCCCTATGCCCAAATTTATTAGTTTTCGAGATATTTTCATTTTTCAGAGCAAATTATTTTAGGTGTTTAAATTTATCTAAATTTTAAGTAAGCCATGACTGAATTGACAATTGAAGATTACCGATTATCAATCCGTTAATCAATGTAACACTGTAGCAAATAAAGAAATAAAAATAATTTATTAGTAATACATTTTACAAACAAAAACACAACCACTACATGCAACATTTTTGAAACAATTAAAAACTATCTTTTTATGTAAATGCAACAAATAAACAAAGAAAATTAATAATAAATTTTACAAAAAAACACACAAACACAAAATACAATATTTTGTGAAGACAATTAAACACTACTTTTGTATGTAAATGTAACAATGTAACAAACAAATAAAGAAAGAAACAATTTATCAGTAATACATTTTGCAAAAAAACATGTTTGAAAAAATTAGAAGCTACTTTTCTTCTTCTTTAAGTACCGTGCCCAAATTTTTAGGCGTGGGTAGCTTCCATAACAATTTGCCGATATCGTTCTCGATCTTGTGCGGCATGTAACAATTGATCTGCTGATAAGCCAGTCCATTGACGAAGGTTTCGGAGCCATGAATATTTCTTTCGACCAATTCCTCTTTTTCCGTCAATCTTTCCATTGAGTATTAACTGCAGCATCCTGTATCTGCTACCTCTCATTATATGCCCCAGATATTCAAGTTTTCTCTTTTTTATCATCTTCATTAAGTCACCTTCGCCTTGACCTACTCTGTTTAAGACTTCTCTGTTTGAAATGCGTTGAACCCAAGATATTCTGAGCATTCTATGATACGACCACATAGCATCCTGTATCTGCTGCCTCTCATTATATGCCCCAGATATTCAAGTTTTCTCTTTTTTATCATCTTCATTAAGTCACCTTCGCCTTGACCTACTCTGTTTAAGACTTCTCTGTTTGAAATGCGTTGAACCCAAGATATTCTGAGCATTCTATGATACGACCACATCTCAAAGGCTTCTAATTTGTTCATCATGTTAACCTTCATGATCTAGGTTTCACATCCATATAGTAATACAGGATACACATAACATTTTAGGAACTTGATTCTTAGTTGTAAGTTCAGCTGAGAGTTGCTCAGAATAGATCTAAGTTTCATAAATGCTCCTCTTGCAATTTCTATACGAGTTTTAATTTCTTCATCCGGATTTAGTGTCTCGTTTATCCAACATCCTAGGTATTTAAAATGGTTAAAAGCTACTTTTAATAAAATATTTTTAATATTTAATTACATAAGGTGTTCAAAATTATCTCCTAACACATTTATGTACGCCTAAAAACGATCATTGAATGAGCTACTTACTCTACGGAGCATTTGTAAATTAACACATCGAAATACACTTTGTATTCTATTTTTCATCTCATCCCTTGTTGTTGGAGGTATTTTATAAACTTCATTATTTACGTAACCCCAAAAAAATCAGTCCAGTTTATTAAATTCTGGTGATTTGGGTGGCCACGCTACTGGTCCATTGAAAAATGAAAATATCTCGAAAACTGATAAATTTAGACATAGGGAATGTTATCTAAAAATTAAAGTACGGTAATGGTACTTTTCAATAGTGATATAAAATACAGGGTGTTCGATTTAAAATTACTGAGAAAATAATGTACTTGCAGCCTACCATAGCATGATATAGAATAGAATAGAATAGAAATATGCTTTATTGTCATGAAAAATTTAACAATTTTATAGACAAAGCTTACAAGAATCATAAATAAAAACAATAACAAATACAATTTACTAAAATTATACAAATCGTCAATATAAATAAAACATAATAAAGTCAAATAAAAATCAGTAACAATCTATTGCAAAATTTAAAAAAATTGCAAATTGCGTAATCTACCTTAAGAAATTTAATAAGTAATTTATTAAGTTATGCTGCTGCATATGACACTCAAATATAGATTAAGATTCTACTTATACATAACAATACTGTAATTTCTTAGTTATTGGTTAAGAAACTCTGCTATTGAATATTATGGTCTTTCAGATAAATAGGCTTTAGTCATTTTACGGAACTTGGGGAAAGATGTTGCAGATTTAAGTTGTAGAGGGAGATGGTTGTATAGTTTTTTTGCAGAATATAATATAGATTTCTTTACTAACTCACTGGACGGGATCGGTAAATAGATGTCAAAAGTAGAATTTCTGGTGGAATAGTCATGTCTAGGTCTTTCTGGAAAAACATGTAGATGTTTACGAATTAAGCAAACAGTTTCTAAAATATATAAAGAAGGTAATGTTAGAATTCTGTGATCTTTGAAGTAGCTTCTGCAATGTGTTGTTCTTCTGAGGCCAAACAGATATCGGATTGCTCTTTTTTGCAATTTAAAAATAACATCGGATTGGGCAGCTGTACCAAAACCCCAAAAAGGCAGACCATATCGAAGATGGGACTCGAACAATGAAAAGTATGTTATTTTGGAAGAGGCTAAATCCATTTCCTTAGAGACAGATCTTATTGCAAAGCAAGCTGAGGATAGTTTCTTGCTTAACACATCGATATGAAGGGACCATTTAAGGTTGCTATCTAAAAAAATACCAAGAAACTTTACAGAATCAACGATACTGATCTGGCTGTTATGAAGAGGTAAGGGTTGAAGAGTTCCTTTATAGGGTAATGCTACTGTTTTATCTACGTTAAAAGAGAGTAAATTAGAATCTGACCAGGATTTTATTGTGAGTAGATCAGAAGTTATAGTAGCATGAAGAGTTGCGATATTTGAGTTGCTCCAAGTGATACTGGTATCGTCAGCAAAAAGAAAAACTTTTCCATCGATTTTTAAACTAGTGATGTCATTAATAAAGATAAGAAAAAGTAGAGGACCCAATACTGAACCTTGCGGTACCCCACATACAACATTTTTGAGACTAGAGTCTGTATCATTTGCTCTAACCAGTTGTTTCCTATTTTCCAAGTAAGATTGAAACCAGTTCAAAGAAATACCTCGAATTCCATAGAAATCTAGTTTTTTATCAAAATGTCGTGATTTACACAATCAAAAGCTTTGGCATAATCACAAAAAACAGTGGCAGTGTGGAGATTATTGTTTAATGCTTGATAAACCTCATGTAGTACAGAAAACATGGCATCGGTGGTACATTTATTATTTAAAAATCCAAACTGATTTTGTGATAAAATCTTGTTATCAACGAGAAAGGACATAAGTCGGGCTTTTAGGAGTCTTTCAATAATTTTGGAGAGTACCGGTAGTAATGCAATAGGTCTATAATTGCCGGCAATAGATTTTTCACCACCCTTATGAAGAGGAATAATGATGGCCGTCTTTAGGCACTCTGGAAATTTACCTTTCTCAAAAGAATCATTTATTAGAGAGATGAGAACTCCCAACACATTATCTGGGAGATTTGAGAAAATTTTTATGGATAGTCCATCGGTACTACAGGAAGATTTGCTTTTGATACTATTGATTGTTTGGATCAGTTCAGATTTACCAACCGGTCTTATAAAGAATGAATTCGAAACCTTTCCTGAATTAGGGAGATAGGAAATGGGATCTTGTTGTGACACAATAGTTGATGTTATATTTTTACTCACATTAACAAAATATTCATTTAGATTTTCTGGGTCTGGAAGGGAAAATGTTTGAGCTATGTGAGTTTTATTTCGAAGATCGTTTATTATGGACCAAGTTTCTTTTGCAACACTTTTGGAGCTTCTGAGACGATTTTGATAATACAATTTTTTAGCCGATTTTATAAGTTTTAAATAGATTGCCCTGTACTTGGTGATATATTCAGTAACAGAGACGTTGGTAGTAAATTTCTTGATATACAGTAGTGAACGCATGTTTTTGGCTGATATGCGGACACCTTTGGTAGTCCAGGGTTTGCGATGTTTTTGCTTAATTGTGATTAAAGGAAATGCTTTATTGAAGATACAGACCAGCTTATTCAAAAAATCACTGAAATTATAATCGACGTCCATGGAAGGAAAGTGCCACTCAGAGGTTAAGCATAAATTTTGGAATTTACGAAAGTTCCGACCGGAAAAAATCCTGCCTAAACGTCGAGTTTTCGAGGAGGACTTGCTAAAGATGTTAAACTTCGTATAAACCGCTTCATGATCAGATAGTCCCGCATTAACAGTTGTAGCGCAGACATCAAGGGGTGAGAAATCTGAGACAATATAATCAATTATGGTAGATGAAGTTTTTGTAATCCTTGTAGGAGAATCAATGTGCATTGATAGACCATATGATTCAAATATGTTGACCAGGGATATTTGTGTAGCACAAGCAGAAGCATAATTAATGTTGAAGTCCCCGCATAAAATTGTTCTGCTTTTATGGGGCAGGTCATCTAACAAATTAAGCAGGTTCTGAAAAAATAGTTCCACGGAAGAGTCAGGTGATCTATAAATGCAAATAATATAAAGATTAAGGTTCTTACTGTAAACTAAGGAAAACTCAAAGAATGCTTCACTTAACAAAAAGTCATATTTTGTTACCAGAGAAAAATCATTATTTGTAGAAAGAATTAGGGTGCCTCCATGAGCTGAACTTGGACGGTCATACCTAGCAATAGTGGAATATTTTTCTACAAAAAGAGGCTCGTTGATTTCAAGCCAGTGCTCAGTAACCGCAACTATCGGTGGAAACCCTAATTCCTCTAGAAACAGAAATAATTCATCAGTTTTATATCTTATAGAACGAATATTAATCAGAACCATGCTAAAGCTGTTATCACTAAAATAATTTGAGGATTCTAGTCCCTCAGAACACGTCGTGATGTTTAAAAATTTCGTCTTGGAGAGGCAGCGGAATAGTAGTTTTGGTGGCATTCCCTTGATTTTTGCAGGTGAATAATTCTTTCCGAAGTTAGAAAAGACCTAAAAGCAGCAAGATCAGCGTCTACCTCATCTGCACCAATTCCATAAGCATCATTAAAATCTAGAAGAATTTTTCGTAGATCTTCACTCTTTGTAGGAAGTCCTTCGGAAGCCAGAAACAATTTAACACTTGTGTTGGTATACCCATCATAAAATACTGATGCAGGTTGGTCGTGTAAATAAGCAAGATGAAGTTTAATGGCCTTTAAGATATCCGGTTCCCTTAATCTGGCTAAAAGATATCGACTATTAGAGTTATTGGTTAATCTAACTCTTGGTGGGGTCAATGGATCGAGATTAGTCGATGGTTCTATAGTATCTTTCTTAATGAAATTAATATGGGTATGGAACGGATTCTTAGTTTTGCAAATTTCGATGGCCTGTTTGTCTGTTTGTCATGATACATAGACTGACAGAAATTCCCATGACAAAAAATAACTTCGAGATAGAACTAAACATCATTAAACAAATAGCAGTGAACAACGGCTATAACGACCAAACGGTTAACAAAATTTTAAATCAAAAACTCCATAAGAAAGCCCTGAAATTAGTGTATCCACCACCACAGAAAGAGCCCAGTACCTTCTGCTCTCTCACATATACTGGCAAGATAACAACAAAAATAGCCAGATACATAAAAAAGAAAGGAATAATACCAGCTTTCAGAACTAACAACAACTTAAGCAAATATATTAAGAACAATAAAAGCCGAAAGAGAAAGCAACTACAAAGTGGTGTGTACAAACTAACTTGTGGTGACTGTCCGAAAACGTACATCAATCAAACTGGCAGAACTTTTAACAAACGGATAGCAGAACACAAAAGGGCTTTCAACAGTAGAAAAACAGACACTTCTACATACGCACTTCACCTTCTAGATCATAATCATTCTTTCAATGAAGAGTTTCAAATTCTGCATATCCAAAATAAAGGCCTTAATCTATCTTTTTTAGAATCTATGGAAATTAATAAACTGAAAAATACAGATATAATTCTGAATGACCAACTCGAGACAAACAGCTCCCCACTCCCCAACCTCTTCAGTTAGAGACTTAAAAAGGCAAACACATTGTAAATTATATCACTTAAGAAAGGCACTCTGCCGAAACAGCTGTAGTCACATAGTTGTAAATAATAAATTTTGTGGAAGTATAGAAAACAAAAGTTTTCAGTGTTTTGTTGTGAGATAATGTACTTGCGTTTTGACTCACCCTGTATTTGATATAAAGAAAATTAGCAATATCGACCATTCTTGAAAATTTTGACAATACGTTAAAAAATATGGCATTAATAAACCATTGTTGTTTTGCTTATTTTTATTTATACAGGGAGTTGAACTTGCTACGATTTTCATATAAAATTGGTTATAACTTTGTAAATACCCTGTATAACATATCAAACCTTTATATTTTTGTGATGGAAAAGTTAACAGGATTTCGAATTTAAAATAAAATATAGGGCGTTCCATTAAAAAAAACATGTTTGGTCTGCCACTGTGTTATCGAACACCCTGTAACATTCTAACTAATTTTGTAATGTGAAGTTCAAAGGTGGCTAAAATTTTTGTTATTAACTTTTATTGCTATCTATTACTATAGCGGAGCTATTGAGCTTTACCGTACTAATCAATCACCCTGTATATTCGTTGGTAATACAGTGGCAAATAACTTAACTTATATTCGCCACTCTTGTCGATTCCTGGCAACTTCCCTCCATCTTCTGATCCTTAGAATCTTTAGGTCTTCTTTCACATAATCAATTCATCTTCTTTGTGGTCGTCCTCTACTTCTTGTGCCCTCTAGTTTTGAAAATGTTAATCTCTTCGTGTATTCGTGAAATGACATCCTAGCAATTTATCCAGCCCATCTAAGTCTCTGCACTTTAACGAATTTCACAATATCTGGATCAGTGTATAACTGATATAGTTCAAAGTTGTATCTTTGACGCCATAGCCCATTTTCATTTACGGCCCCAAAAATCTTTCTAAGAATTTTTCTCTCAAAAATACCAGAAGTCTTTCATCATTTTGAGATAAAGTCCACGTTTCAGCCCCATATATCAAAAGGGACAGGGGCCGTGTTATCTAAATACTTAAAAAGTGAATAAATTGTTATAAAATAATAGTAATACACAATGAAAAAATGATTAAGGTCATCGGTACATAATTCGAAAATATTTTATGGCTATCCCTATTTTTTTGGCTTTACACGGTAAATTACGTGTAGTAAAATTCACACTGGTATGGATATGTAAACATTACTAGAATGTCATTCTACTTGAAAATGTCATCATTAACTTTAAAGAGATGGCTTTTGAATGTTATTGGATAACTCATTTGTATAATTGCAAATTATTAATTCAGTTAATAAATTTGATAATTTTTCACTAACTATGTATTCAGTGATTGTAATAATTTATATGTACAACAAAAACTAATACTCAATCGAGAAAAGAGGAAAAGTGTTAAAGTGATTTTTTAATAACATATTGTTACTATGGAACACTTACAATTTTGAACATATTTAACAAAAAAATATTTGGATTCACAGAATATATCCAGATGTATTTTCTGCTGCGATCTTCCATAAATAATAAACAATAAATAACGTTTTAAGTTCACGTCTTAAATCAATTATTTATCAAATACACTATCAATATTATTTAATCAACAACTCAAAATATTCCCGATGCCATGCCAAATATTTAAAACTATCACTGTCTTGTCATCATTCTATTTGAAATTTGACTCAGTGCGTTGTAAGACAAAGATAGCGAATGTTCGATTTGGAAAATATCGCCACGGGCATGGTGTACCTACACTTTTTTTGAATCCTGAAAAAAACTAATAAATATTTTTAAAAAATTTAAACGCAGAGTGAAAGAATAAATTATTATCGAGGGCCGAAAATCCCTTAGAATAAATAAAAGTTTCTTTTGAATGAGGTATTTGAAATTAACAATCACACTACATTTTCTCTTAGTTTTTCACCCCTGTAATTTATTAAAATAAACATTATAGAAGTTTTCAGGGACTTTCGACCCTCGGTAAGAACGTAATCTTTCATTCTGCGTTTAAATTTTTCAAAAATACTTATTAGTTTTCTCAGGATTCGAAAAAAATGAATCCTAATTTGAATAGCATTCCAGCCGAAAATAACTATCCATCCTCTTCCTGAGGAAAGATCCTACGAATCCTGAGAAAACTAATAGGTATTTTTGAAAAATTTAAACGCAGAATGAAAGATTACGTTATTGGCGAGGGCCGAAAGTCCCTGAGAACTTCTATAATGTTTATTTTAATAAGTTAGAGGGGTGAAAAACTAAGCGAAAATTTAGTGTGATATTTAATTTCAAATACATCATTCAAAATAAACTTTTTATTTATTCTAAGGGTCTTTGGGCCCTCAGTAATAATGTAGTCTTTCATTCTGCGTTTAAATTTTTCAAAAATATTTATCGGTTTTTTCAGGATTCGAGAAAAATGAACACAATGTCCGTGATAATATTTACAAATCTATCTTTGTCATACAACGCACTCAGTCGAATAGAATATTGTCAGCATACTGTCGGTCAGACAGTGACAATCAGTGACAATTTTAAATATTTGACATGGCATCAGGAATATTTTGAGTTGTTGATTAAATAATATTTTATAAAATAGTATTTGATAAATAATTGATTTAAGACGTAAACTTAATAAAAAGTTATTTATTGTGTATTATTTGTGGAAGATCCAAGCAGAGAATACATCAGGATAATATATTCTGTGATCCAAGTATTTTGTTGTTAAAGATGTTCAAAATTGTAAGCGTCCCATAGTAACAATATATTATTAAAAAATCACTTTAACACTTTTCCTCTTTTCTCGATTGAGTATTAATTTTTGTTGTACATATAAATTATTACAATCACTGAATACATAGTTAGTCAAAAAATTATCACATTTATTAACTGAATAATTTGCAATTATAAAAATAACAGTTATCCAAGAACATTCAAAAGCCATCTCTTTAATAATGATGACATTTTCAAGTAGAATGACATTCTAGTAATGTTTACGTATCCATACCAGTGAGAATTTTACTACACGTAATTTGCTGTGTAAAGACAGAAAAAGTGGGGATACCCGTAAAATATTAGCGAATTATGTACCGATGGCCTTAAGAAATCTTTTATTTTAATTTACACACACAAAAAATTAGCATACAAACAAAACATCTTCAAATGACTAATTTCGAAAATACAAAAATATATTATGTCTATATTATATACAGTGATGAGCGCGCTAATAACCGGCAAAATAACGTAAAAGATGGAAATCATATTAAGTTGTGAGGTAAAAAGAAATGAAACTAGTGGAGGTGGGAGATATAGCGATAAAAACCGATAACCTTAACCTTACATTCTATTTATTGTTTCCCACCTTTAGACGTATCAAAGGAGCATGCCACTGTGATAGTGGCAGTTGTCCAACTCGTCCGATACGTCTAAAGGTGGGAAACAATAAGTATAATAATCAACTATTTTCAATGGGAAATAAGCCACAATTTTACTAAAAAAATTATTTTATCAACGTTTCGACGCCCACGTCGGGTGTCGTTGTCAAAATAAAAAATAATACTAAATTAAACAAAAATGTTGTTGCTTAGTAAAAAATTCTTCTAATAATTTATTTAATCTGACTCATTTATATTGGCAATTCAGACATGTATTATTATACATTTTAAAGTAGAAGACTTTAAAATGATATTGCCAATATTAATGAGTTGCGTTCCTGGGACGACTTTACTAAAAGATAGTTCATTTGATTACATGAAATCGACCCAACTCAAGAATATCCGCCACAAAAAATCATAGCATGGGATCTGCCTTTAAAAAGACAACCAAATGCAACGGTGGTAGTAATTGGTTGCCTTTTTAAATACAGATCACATGCTATGATTTTTTGTGGCGGATATTCTTGAGTTGGGTTGATTTCATGTAATCAAATGAACTATCTTTTGGTAAAGTCGTCCCAGGAACGCAACTCATCAATATTGGCAATATCATTTTAAAGTCTTCTACTTTAAAATGCATAATACATGTCTGAATTGCTGATATAAATGAGTCAGATTAAATAAATTATTAGAAGAAGTTTTTACTAAGCAACAACATTTTTGTTTAATTTAGTATTATTTTGTATTTTGACAACGACACCCGACTTGGCTGTTGAAACGTTAATAAAATAATTTTTTTTTGGTAAAATTGTGGCTTAT